>NC_091382.1:14659003-14845043 GCF_038502225.1 Cherax quadricarinatus
GTACCTCTGTAATGTTGAGGTACAGGCCCTGGACCCATTATATACATCTGTAATGTTGAGGTACAGTCCCTGGACCCATTATGTACCTCTGATGCTGAGGAACAGTCCCTGGACCCATTAAGTACCTCTGTAATGTTGAGGTACAGTCCCTTCAAACATGTACCTCTGTGATGTTGAGGCACAGCTCCTGGTCCCATTATGCACCTCTGTATTGTTGAGGTACTGTCCCTGGACCCATTATGTACCTCTGTAAAGTTGAGATACAGTTCCTGGACTTATTATGTGCCTCTAATATTGAGGTACAGTCCTTGGACCCATTATGTACCTCTGTAATGTTGAGTTACAATCCCTGGACCCATGTACCTCTGTAATGTTGAGGTACAGTCCTTGAACACATTATGTACCTCTAATGTTGAGTTATAGTCCCTGGACCCATTACATACATCTGTAATGTTGAGGTACAGTCCCTGGATCCATTATGTATCGATGTAATTTTGAGGTACAGTCCCTAGACCCATATACCTCTGTAATGTTGAGTTACAGTTCCTGGACCCATTATGTACCTGTGTAATGTTGAGGTGCAGTTCCTGGAACCATTATGTACCTCTGTAATGTTGAGGTACAGTCCCTGGGCCCATTATATACCTCTGTAATGTTGAGGAAGACGCCCTGGACCCATTATGTTCCTCCGTTATGTTGATCTAACAGTCCCTGGACCCATTATATACCTCTGTAATGTTGATGTAGAGTCCTTGGACCTATTATGTGCCACTGTAATTTTAAGGTCCAGGCCCTGGATCCTTTATGTACCTCTGTAATGCTGAGGTACAGTGCCTGGACCTATTATGTACCTCTTTAATGTTGATTTACAGTCCCTGGACCCATTACGTAACTCTGTAATCTTGAGGTACAGTCCCTTGACCCATTATGTTCCTCTAATGTTGAGTACAGTCCCTGGACCTGTTATGTACCTCTGTAATGTTGAGGTACAGTCCCTGGACCCACTATGTACCCCTGTAATGTTGAGGCACAGTCCCTGGACCCATTATGTACCTCCATTGTTGAAGTGCAGTCCCTGGACCCATTATGTACCTCTAATGTTGAGGTACAGCCCTAGACCCATTATGGGCCACTGATGTTGAGTTACAGTCCCTGGACACATTATGTACCTCTAATGTTGAGGAACTGTCCCTGGACATGTTATGTACCTATGTAATGTTGAGGTACAGTCCCAGGACCCATTGTGTAACTCTAATGTTGAGGTAGAGTCCCTGGACATGCTATGTACCTATGCAATGTTGAGGTACAGTCACTGGACGCATCATATACCTCTGTAATGTTGAGGTACAGGCCCTGGACCCATTATATACATCCGTAATGTTGAGGTACAGTCCCTAGACCCATTATGTACCTCTGATGTTGAGGAACAGTCCCTGGACCCATTAAGTACCTCTGTAATGTTGAGGTACAGTCCTTTCACCCATGTACCTCTGTGATGTTGAGGCACAGTTCCTGGTCCCATTATGCACCTCTGTATTGTTGAGGTACAGTCCCTGGACCCATTATGTACCTCTGTAAAGTTGAGGTACAGTTCCTGGACCAATTATGTAGCTTTGTAATATTGTGGGACAGTCCCTGGACCCATAATCTACCTCTGTAATGTTGAGGTACAGTCCCTGGACCCTTTATGTACCTCTGTAATGTTGAGGTACAGCTCCTGGACCCATTATGAACGTCTCTAATGTTGAGGCACACTCCATGGACCCATTACGTACCTCTAATATCGAGGTGCAGTCCCTGGACTCATCATGTACCCCTGTAATGTTGAGGTACAGATTCTGGACCCATTATGTACCCTTGAAATGTTGATGTACAGTCCCTGTACATATGTACCTTTGTAATATTGAGGTACAGTCCCTGGACATATTATGTACCTAGGCAATGTTGAGGTACAGTCCCTGGACGTATAATGTACCTCTGTAATGTTCAGGTACAGTCCCTGGACCCATTATGTTCCTCTGTAATCTTTAGGTGCAGTCCCTGGACCCATTATGTACCTCTAATGTTTAGGTACAGGCCCTTACCCCATTATTTACCTCTGTAATGTTGAGATACAGTCCCTGGACTTATTATGTGCCTCTAATGTTGAGGTACAGTCCCTGTACCCATTATGTACCTCTGTAATGTTGATGTACAGTCCCTGGACCCTTATACCTCTGTAATGTTGAGGTACAGTCCTTGGATCCATGATGTACCTCTACTGTTGAGGTACAGTCCCTGGACCCATTATGTACCTCTGTAATTTTGAGGAACAGTCCCAGGACCCATTATGTACCTCTGTAATGTTGATTTACAGCACCTGGACCCATTATGTTCCTCTGTAATGTTGATC
Organism: Cherax quadricarinatus; assembly: GCF_038502225.1. Lineage (NCBI taxonomy): Eukaryota > Metazoa > Arthropoda > Malacostraca > Decapoda > Parastacidae > Cherax > Cherax quadricarinatus. Next base: position 14,661,396 of record NC_091382.1, read on the forward strand.
TACAGTCCCTGGACCCATTATATAATCTGTAATGTTGAGGTAGAGTCCTTGGACCCATTATGTTCCACTGTAATTTTAATGTCCAGGCTTTGGATCCATTATGTACTTCAGTAATGCTGAGGTACAGTCCATTGACCCATTATATACCTCTGTAATGTTGACATACAGACCCTGGACCCATTATGTACCTCTGTAATGTTGATGTACACTCCCTGGACTAATTATGTACCTCTAATGTTGAGTACAGTCCCTGGACCTGTTATGTACCTCTGTAATGTTGAGGCACAGTTCCTGGACCCATTATGTACCTATGTAATGTTGAGGTACAGTCCCTGGACCCATTATGTACCTTTATTGTTGAAATATAATCCCTGGACCAATTATGGACCTCTGATGTTGAGGTACAGTCCCTGAACAAATTATGTGCCTCTAATGTTGAGGTACAGTCTCTGGACATGTTATGTACCTATGTAATGTTGAGGTACAGTCCCTGGATGCATCATGTGAACCTGTAATGTTGAGGTACAGGCTCTGGACCCATTATGTACCTCCGTAATGTAGAGATACAGTCCCTGGACCCATTATGTACCTCTGTAATGTTGAGGTGCAGTCCCTGGACCCATGTACGTCTGTGATGTTGAGGCAGAGTCCCTGGTCCCATTATGCCTCTCCGTATTGTTGAGGTACAGTCCCTGGACCCATTATGTACCTCTCTAAAGTTGAGGTTCAGTCCCTGGACAAATTATGTACCTTTGTAATGCTGAGGTCCAGTCTCTGGACCCATAATGTACCTCTGTAATGTTGACATAGTGTCCCTTTTCCCATTATGTATCTCTGTAAAGTTTAATTGCTGTCCCCGGACCCATTATGTACCTCTAATGATGAGGTACAGGCCCTGGACCCATTATATACCTCTGTAATGTTGAGATACAGCCCCTGGACCCATTATGTACCTCTGTAATATTTAGTTACTGTCCCTGGACCCATTAGGTACCTCTGCAATGTTGAGGTACATATCCTGTACCCATTATGTACCTCTGTAATATTGAGGTACACACCCTGGACCCATTATGTACCTCTGTAATGTGAGGTACAGGCCCTGGACCCATTATGTACCTCTGTAATGTTGAGGTACAGTCCCTGGACCCTTTTTGTACCTCTGTAATATTGAGTTACAGTCCCTGGACCAATTATGCACTTCTGTAATGTTCAGGTACATCACCTGTAAACATTATGTACCTCTGTAATATTGAGGTACAGGCCCTGGACCTATTACATACCTCTGTAATGTGAGGTACAGGCCCTGGACCCATTATCCATCTCTCTAATGTTGAGGTACAGTCCCTGGACCCATTATGTACCTCTGTGATATTGAGGTGCAGTCACTGTACTCATTATGATCCTCTGTAATGTTGAGGTACAGTCTCTTGACCCATTATATACCTCTGTTATGTTTAGGTACAGTTCCAGGACCCATTATGTACCTCTGCAATGATGAGGTACAGTCCATGGACCCATTATGTACCTCTGTAATGTTGAGGTAGAGGCCGTTGACCCATTGTATGCTTCTGTAATGTTGAGATACAGTTCCTGGACCCATTATGTACCTCTAATGTTCAGGAACAGTTCCTGGACCCATTATGTACCTCTAATGTTGAGGTACAGTCCCTGGACCGACTATGTATCTCTAATGTTGAGGTACAGTCCCTGGACATATTATGTACTTATGAAATGTTGAGGTACAGACCCTGGGTCCATTGTGTATCTCAGTAATGTTTAGTTACAGTCCCAGGACATATTATGTACATATGGAATGTTGATGTACAGTTCTTGGACCCATTATGCACCTCTTTAATTTTGAGGTACAGGCCCTGGACCCATTATGTACCTCTGTAATGTTGAGTTACAATCCCTGAACCTGTTATGTACCTCTGATGTTGAGGTTCTGTCCCTGGACCCATTATGTACCTCTGTAATGTTGAGGTACAGTCCCTGGACCCATGTACCTCTATGATGTTGAGGCACAGTCCCAGGACCCATTATGCACCTCTGTATTGTTGAGGTACAGTTCCTGGACCCATCATGTACCTCTGTAATGTTTAGGTACAGATCCTGGACCCATAATGTACCTCTGTAAAGTTGAGGTACAGTACATGGACCCATTATGAACCTTTGTAATGTTGATGTACAGTCCCTGGACATATTAAGTACATACGTAATGTTGAGGTACAATCCCTAGACCCATAATGTATTTCTGCAATGTTGAGGTACTGTCCCTTTACCCATTATGTACCTCTGTAAAGTTTAGGTGCAGTCCCTGGACCCATTATGTACCTCTAATGTTGAGGTGCAGTCCCTGGACCCATCATATACCTCTGTAATGTTGAGGTACAGTCCCTGGGCCCATTATGTACCTTTGAAATGTTGAGGTACAGTCCCTGGACATATGTACTTATATAATGTTGAGGTACCATCCCTGGACACATTAAGTACCTTGAAATGTTGAGGTACAGGCCTTGGACCCATTATGTACCTCTGTAATGTTGAGGTCCAGTCCCTGGACCCATTATGTACCTCTGTAATATTGAGGTACAGTCCCTGGACCAATTATGTACCTCTGTAATGTTGAGGTACAATCCCTGGACCCATTATGTACCTCTGTAATATTGAGGTACAGGCCCTGGACGCATTATGTACCTATGTAATGTGAGGTACAGACTCTGGACCCATTATGTTCTTTTGTATTGTTGAGATACAGTCCCTGTACCCATTTTGTACCCCTGTAATGTTGAGGTACAGTCCTTGGATCCATGAAGTACATCTAATGTTGAGGTATAGTCCCTAGTTCCATTATGTACCTCAGTAATATTGAGGTACCATCTGTGGACCCATGTACCTCTGTAATGTTGAGGTACAGTCCCTGGACCCATTATGTACCTCTGTAATGTTGAGGAACAGTCCCTGGACCCATTGTGTACCTCTGTAATGTTGATTTACAGCCCCTAGACCCATTATCTTCCTCTGTAATGTTGATCTGCAGTCCCTGGACCCATTATATAATTCTGTAATGTTGAGGTAAAGTCCTTGGACCCATTATGCACCACTGTAATTTTAAGGTCCAGGCCCTGGATCCATTATGTACCACAGTAATGCTGAGTTACACTCCATTGACCCATTATGTACCTCTGTAATGTTGACATACAGTCCCTGGACCCATTATCTACCTCTGTAATGTTGAGGTACAGTCCCTGGACCCATTATGTACCTCTAATGTTGAGTACAGTTCCTGGACCTGTTATGTACCTCTGTAATGAGGAGGCACAGTCCCTGGGCCCATTACGTACCTCTGTAATGTTGAGGTACAGTCGCTGAACCCATTATGTACCTTTATTGTTGAAATGCAGTCCCTGGACCCATTATGGACCTCTAATGTTGAGGTACAGTCCCTGGACAAATTATGTGCCTCTAATGTTGAGGTACAGTTCCTAGACCCATTAAGGACCTCTAATGTTGAGGTACAGTCCCTGAACACTTTATGTACATATCTAAAGTTGAGGTACAGTCTCTGGACATGATATGTACCTATGTAATGTTGAGGTGCAGTCCCTGGAACCATTATGTACCTCTGTAATGTTGAGGTACAGTCCCTGGACCCATTATGTACCTCTGTAATGTTGAGGAACAGTCCCTGGACCCATTATGTACCTCTGTAATGTTGATTTACAACCCCTGGACCCATTATGTTCCTCTATAATGTTGATCTGCAGTCCCTGGACCCATTATATAATTCTGTAATGTTGAGGTAAAGTCCTTGGACCCATTATGCACCACTGTAATTTTAAGGTCCAGGCCCTGGATCCATTATATACCTCAGTAATGCTGAGGTACACTCCATTGACCCATTATGTTCCTCTGTAATGTTGACATACAGTCCCTGGACCCATTATCTACCTCTGTAATGTTGAGGTACAGTCCCTGGACCCATTATGTACCTCTAATGTTGAGTACAGACCCTGGACCTGTTATGTACCTCTGTAATGTTGAGGCACAGTCCCTGGGCCCATTACATACCTCTGTAATGTTGAGGTACAGTCGCTGAACCCATTATGTACCTTTATTGTTGAAATGCAGTCCCTGGACCCATTATGGACCTCTAATGTTGAGGTACAGTCCCTGGACAAATTATGTGCCTCTAATGTTGAGGTACAGTTCCTAGACCCATTAAGGACCTCTAATGTTGAGGTACAGTCCCTGAACACATTATGTACATATCTAATGTTGAGGTACAGTCTCTGGACATGTTATGTACCTATGTAATGTTGAGGTACAGTCCCTGGACCCATTGTGTACCTCTAATGTTGAGGGAGAGTCCCTGGACATACTGTGTACCTATGTAATGTTGAGGTACAGTCCCATGACGCATCATGTAAACCTGTAATGTTGAGGTACAGGCCCTGGACCCATTATGTACCTGTGTAATGTTGAGGTACAGTCCCTGGACCCATTATGTACCTCTGTAATGTTGAGGTACAGTCTCTGGACCCATTATGTACCTCTGTAATGTTGAGGTATAGGCCTTGGACCTATTATGTACCTCAGTAATGTTGACGTACAGTCAGTGGACCCATTATGTACCTCTGTAATGTTGAGGTACAGTCCGTGGACCCATTATGTACCTCTGTAATGTTGAGGTACAGTCCTGGACCCATTATGTACCTCTGAAATGTTGAGGTACAGTCCTGGACCCATTATGTACCTCTGTAATGTTGAGGCACAGTCCTGGACCCATTATGTACCTCTGTAATGTTGAGGTACAGTCCTGAACCCATTATGTACCTCTGTAATGTTGAGGTACAGTCCCTGGACCCATTATTTACCTCTGTAATGTTGAGGTACAGTCCCTGGACCCATTATGTACTTATATAATGTTGAGGTACATCCCTGGACACATTATGTACCTTGTAATGTTGAGGTACAGGCCCTGGACCCATTATGTACCTCTGTAATGTTGAGGTTCAGTCCCTGGACCCATAATGTACCTCTGTAATGTTGAGGTACAGTCCCTGGACCCAATTATGTACCTCTGTAATGTTGAGGTACTGTCCCTGGACCAATTATGTACCTCTGTAATGTTGAGGTACAATCCCTGGACCCATTATGTACCTCTGTAATATTGAGGTACTTTGTATTGTTCCCAGGACCCATTATGTACCTCTGTAATGTCGAGGAACAGTCTCTGGACCCATTATGTACCTCTTTAATGTTGAGGTACAGTCCCTGGACCCATTATGCACCTCTGTAATGTTGAGGCACAGTTCATGGACCCATTATTTACCTGACCCATTGTGTACCTTGTAATGTTGAGGTGGACCCAGTACCTGAGGAACAGTCCCTGGACATATTATGTACCTATGTAATGTTGAGGTACAGTCCCTGGACCCATAATGTACCTCTGTAATGTTGAGGTACAGTCCCTTTACCCTTGTACCCATTATGCAGTCCGTGGACCTCTGTAATGTTGAGGTACAGGCTCTGGACCCATGTCCCTGGAGTTCCCATTATGTGCCTCTAATGTTGAGGTACACAGGACCCTGTACCCATTGGACCCATGTACCTCTGTAATGTTGAGGTACAGTCCTTGGACCCATTATGTACCTCTAATGTTGAGGTACAGTCCCTGGACCCATTATGTGCATCTGTAATGTTGAGGTACAGTCCCTGGATCCATTACCCATATACCTCTGTAATGTTGAGGTACAGTCCCTGGACCCATTATGTACCTCTGTAATGTTGAGGTGCAGTTCCTGGACCCATTATGTACCTCTGTAATGTTGAGGTACAGTCCCTAGACCCATTATATACCTCTGTAATGTTGAGGTACAGCCCTGGACCCATTATTACACGTCCACTTTATATACCTCTGTAATGTTGATGTAGAGTCCTTGGACCCATTATGTACCACTGTAATTTTAAGGTCCAGGCCCTGGATCCATTATGTACCTCTGTAATGCTGAGGTACAGTCCCTGGACCCATTATGTACCTCTTTAATGTTGATGTACAGTCTGGACCCATTTTGTACCTCAGTAATGTTGAGTTACAGTCCCTGGACCCATAATGTACCTCTAAAGTTGAGTACAGTCCCTGGACCTGTTATGTACCTCTGTAATGTTGAGGTACAGTCCCTGGACCCACTATGTACCAATATTGTTGAAGTGTACTCCATGGACCCATTATGGACCTCTAATGTTCAGGTACAGTCCCTTGATGCATTATGTACCTCTTATGTTGAGGTACAGTCCCTAGACCCATTAGGGACCTCTTATGTTGAGGTACAGTCCCTGGACTCATTATGAACCTCTAATGTTGAGGTACAGTCCCTGGACATGTTATGTACCTATGTAATGTTGATGTTCAGAACCTGGACCTATTGTGCACCTCTAATGTTGAGGTAGAGTCCCTGGACATACTATGTACCTATGTAATGTTGAGAAACAGTCCCTGGACGCATCATGTACCTCTGGAATGTTGAGGTACAGGCCCTGGACCCATTATGTACCTCTATAATGTTGAGGTACAGTCCCTGGACCCATTATGTACCTCTGTAATGTTGAGGTACAGCCCCTGGACCCATGTTCCTCTGTGATGTTGAGGCACAGTCCGTGGTCCCATTATACACCACCGTATTGTTGAGGTACAGTCCCTGGAACCATTATGTACCTCTGTAAAGTTGAGGTACAGTCCCTGGACCAATTATGTACCTTTGTAATGGTGACATTCAGTCCCTTTACCCATTATGTTCCTCTGTAATGTTTAGGTGCAGTCCCTGGACTCATTGTGTACCTCCAATGATGAGGTTCAGGCCCTTGACCCATTATGTACCTCTGTAATGTTTAGATACACTCCCTGGATCTATTATTTATTTTTTATTATCACACCGGCCGATTCCCACCAAGGCTGGGTGGCCCGAAAAAGAAAAACTTTCACCATCATTCACTCCATCACTGTCTTGCCAGAAGGGTGCTTTACACTACAGTTTTTAAACTGCAACATTAACACCCCTCCTTCAGAGTGCAGGCACTGTACTTCCCATCTCCAGGACTCAAGTCCGGCCTGCCGGATTCCCTGAATCCCTTCATAAATGTTACTTTGCTCACACTCCAACAGCACGTCAAGTATTAAAAACCATTTGTCTCCATTCACTCCTATCAAACACGCTCACGCATGCCTGCTGGAAGTCCAAGCCCCTCGCACACAAAACCTCCTTTACCCCCTCCCTCCAACCCTTCCTAGGCCGACCCCTACCCCGCCTTCCTTCCACTACAGACTGATACACTCTTGAAGTCATTCTGTTTCGCTCCATTCTCTCTACATGTCCGAACCACCTCAACAACTTTTCCTCAGCCCTCTGGACAACAGTTTTGGTAATCCCGCACCTCCTCCTAACTTCCAAACTACGAATTCTCTGCATTATATTCACACCACACATTGCCCTCAGACATGACATCTCCACTGCCTCCAGCCTTCTCCTCGCTGCAACATTCATCACCCACGCTTCACACCCATATAAGAGCGTTGGTAAAACTATACTCTCATACATTCCCCTCTTTGCCTCCAAGGACAAAGTTCTTTGTCTCCACAGACTCCTAAGTGCACCACTCACTCTTTTTCCCTCATCAATTCTATGATTCACCTCATCTCTCATAGACCCATCTGCTGACACGTCCACTCCCAAATATCTGAATACGTTCACCTCCTCCATACTCTCTCCCTCCAATCTGATATTCAATCTTTCATCACCTAATCTTTTTGTTATCCTCATAACCTTACTCTTTCCTGGATCTATTATATGCCTCAAATGTAGAGGTACAGTCCCTGGAGTTATTATGTGCCTCTGATGTTGAGGTACAGTCACTGGACCCATTATGGACCTCTAATGTTGAGGCACACTACCTGGTCCCATTATGTACCTCTAATGTTGAGTTATAGTTGCTGGACCCATTATGGACCTCTAATGTTGAGGTACAGTCTCTGGACCCATTATGTACCTCTAATGTTGAGGAACAGTCCATTGCCTTTTTATATACCTATGTAATGTTGAGGTACAGTCCCTGGACTCATTGTCTACCTCTAATGTTGAGGTGCAGTTCCTTGACATATTATGTACCTATGTAATGTTGAGGTACAGTCCCTGGACCCATTTTGTACCTCTGAAATGTTGAGGTGCAGGATCTGGACCCATTATGTTCCTCTGTAATGTTGAGGTTCAGTCCCTGGACCCATTATGTACCTCAAATGGTGAGGTACAGTCCCTTGACCCATTATGTACCTTTGTGATGATAAGGTACAATAACTGGACCTATGTACCACTGTAATGTTGAGGAACAGTCCCTGGACCCATTATGTACCTCTGTAAATTTAAGGTACAGTCCATGGGACCATTACATACCTCTGTAATGTTGTGGAACAGTCCCTGGACCCATTATGTACCTTCGAAAAGTTGACATACAGTCCCTGGACATATTATGTACATATGTAATGTTGAGGAACAGTCCCTGAACCCATCATGTACCTCTGTAATATTTACTTTCAGTCCCTTTACCCATTATGTACCTCTGTAATGTTGATGTTCAGTCCCTGGACCCATTATGTACCTATGTAATGTTGAGGTACAGTCCCTAGACCCATTATGTACCTCTGTAATGTTGAGGTACAGTCCCTCGACCCATTACATACCTCTGTAATGTTGAGGTAGAGTCCCTGGATCCATTATGTACCTCTGTAATCTTGAGTTACAGTCCCTGGACCCATTATGTACCTCTGTAATGTTGAGGAACAGTCCATGGACCCATGTACCTCTGTGATGTTGAGGTACAGTCTCTGGACCCATTATGCACCTCTGTGTTGTTGAGGGGCAGTCCCTAGTCCCATTTTGTACCTCTTTAATGTTGAGGTACAGTCCCTGGACCCATAATGTACCTCTGTAAAGTTGAGGTACAGTCACTGGACCCATTTTGAACCTTTGTAATGATGAGGTACAGTTCCTGGACCCATAATGTACCTATGTAATGTTGAGGAAGAGTCCCTTTTCCCAATACATACCTCTGTAATGTTTAGGTGCTGTCCCTGAACCCATCATGCACCTCTGTAATGTTGAGATACAGCCCCTGGATGTATTATGTGCATCTAATGTTGGGGTACAGTCCCTGGACCCATTATGTACCTCTGTAATGTTGAGGTACAGTCCTTGGACCCTTGTGCCTCTGTAATGTTGAGGTACAGTGGACCCATTATCTACCTCTGTAATGTTGAGGTACACTCCCTGGGCCCATGTTCCTCTGCAATGTTGAGGTACAGTCCCGGGACCCATTATGTACCTCTGTAATGTTGAAGTACAGTCCCTGGACCCATGTACCTCTGTAATGTTGAGGTACAGCCCGTGGACCCATTGTGTTCCTCTGTAATGTTGAGGTACAGTGCTTTGGCCCATTATATACATGTGTAATGTTACAGTATAGTCCCTGGACCCATTATGTTCCTATGTAATGTTGATCTACAGTCCCTGGACCAAATTATTTACCTCTCTTATGTTGAGGTAGAGTCCTTGGACACATTATGCACATCTGTAATGTTGAGGAGCAGTCCCTGGTCCCATTATGTACATCTGTATTGTTGAGGTGCAGTCCCTGTACCCATTATGGACCTCTAGTTTTGGGGTACAGTCTGTGAACCCATTATGTACCTCTGATGTTGAGGTACAGTCCCTGGACCCATTATGGACCTCTAATGTTGAGGTACAGTCCCTAGAAAAAACTATGTACCTCTCATGTTGAGCTACAGTCCCTGGACTTATTATGTACCTATGTAATGTTCAGGTACAGGCCCTGGACCCATTATGTACCTCTATGATGTTGATGTACAGTCCCAAGACCCATTGTGTACCTCTGTAATGTTGAGGTACAGTCCCTGGACCCATGTACCTCTGTGATGTTGAGGCACAGTTCCTGTTCCCATTATGCACCTCTGTATTGTTGATGTACAATCCCTGGAACCATTATATACCTCTGTTAATTTGAGGTACAGTCCCTGGACCAATTATATACCTTTGTAATGTTGAGGTGCAGTCCCTGGACACATTTTGTACGTATGTAATGTTAAGTTACGGTCTGTGGACCCATAATGTACCTCTATAATGTTGACGAACAGTCCCTTTACTCATTATTTTCCTCTGTAATGTTTAGTTGCTGTTCCTGGACCCATTATGTACCTATAATGATGAGGTACAGGCCCTAGACCCATTATGTACATCTGTAATGTTGAGATACAGTCCTTGGACCTATTATGTGCCTCAAATGTTGAGGTGCAGTCCCTGGAGCCATTATGTGCCTCTGATGTTGAGGTACAGTCGCTGGAAACATTATGGACCTCTAATGTTGAGGTACACTACCTGGTCCCATTATATACCTCTAATGTTGAAGGATAGTCACTGGACCCATTATGCACTTCTAATGTTGAGGTACAGTCCCTGGACCCATTATGTACCTCTAATGTTGAGGTACAGTCCATGGACATATTATGTTCCTATGTAATGTTGAGGTACAGTCCCTGGACTCATTGTGTACCTCTAATGTTGTGGTACAGTTCCTGGACATATTATGTACCTATGTAATGTTGAGGTACAGTCCCTGGACCCATTTTGTACCTCTGAAATGTTGAGGTGCAGGATCTGAACCCATTATGTACCTCTGTAATGTTGTGGTACAGTCCCTGGACCCATTATGTACCTCAAATGGTGAGTTACAGTCCCTTGACTTATTATGTACCTTTGTAATGATGAGGTACAATATCTGGACCCATGTACCACTGTAATGTTGAAGAACAGTCCATGGACCCATTATGTTTATTTTTATTTTATTATCACACCGGCCGATTCCCACCAAGGCAGGGTGGCCCGAAAAAGAAAAACTTTCACCATCATTCACTCCATCACTGTCTTGCCAGAAGGGTGCTTTACACTACAGTTTTTAAACTGCAACATTAACACCCCTCCTTCAGAGTGCAGGCACTGTACTTCCCATCTCCAGGACTCAAGTCCGGCCTGCCGGTTTCCCTGAATCCCTTCATAAATGTTACTTTGCTCACACTCCAACAGCACGTCAAGTATTAAAAACCATTTGTCTCCATTCACTCCTATCAAACACGCTCACGCATGCCTGCTGGAAGTCCAAGCCCCTCGCACACAAAACCTCCTTTACCCCCTCCCTCCAACCCTTCCTAGGCCGACCCCTACCCCGCCTTCCTTCCACTACAGACTGATACACTCTTGAAGTCATTCTGTTTCGCTCCATTCTCTCTACATGTCCGAACCACCTCAACAACCCTTCCTCAGCCCTCTGGACAACAGTTTTGGTAATCCCGCACCTCCTCCTAACTTCCAAACTACGAATTCTCTGCATTATATTCACACCACACATTGCCCTCAGACATGACATCTCCACTGCCTCCAGCCTTCTCCTCGCTGCAACATTCATCACCCACGCTTCACACCCATATAAGAGCGTTGGTAAAACTATACTCTCATACATTCCCCTCTTTGCCTCCAAGGACAAAGTTCTTTGTCTCCACAGACTCCTAAGTGCACCACTCACTCTTTTTCCCTCATCAATTCTATGATTCACCTCATCTTTCATAGACCCATCTGCTGACACGTCCACTCCCAAATATCTGAATACGTTCACCTCCTCCATACTCTCTCCCTCCAATCTGATATTCAATCTTTCATCACCTAATCTTTTTGTTATCCTCATAACCTTACTCTTTCCTGTATTCACCTTTAATTTTCTTCTTTTGCACACCCTACCAAATTCATCCACCAATCTCTGCAACTTCTCTTCAGAATCTCCCAAGAGCACAGTGTCATCAGCAAAGAGCAGCTGTGACAACTCCCACTTTGTGTGTGATTCTTTATCTTTTAACTCCACGCCTCTTGCCAAGACCCTCGCATTTACTTCTCTTACAACCCCATCTATAAATATATTAAACAACCACGGTGACATCACACATCCTTGTCTAAGGCCTACTTTTACTGGGAAAAAATTTCCCTCTTTCCTACATACTCTAACTTGAGCCTCACTATCCTCGTAAAAACTCTTCACTGCTTTCAGTAACCTACCTCCTACACCATACACTTGCAACATCTGCCACATTGCCCCCCTATCCACCCTGTCATACGCCTTTTCCAAATCCATAAATGCCACAAAGACCTCTTTAGCCTTATCTAAATACTGTTCACTTATATGTTTCACTGTAAACACCTGGTCCACACACCCCCTACCTTTCCTAAAGCCTCCTTGTTCATCTGCTATCCTATTCTCCGTCTTACTCTTAATTCTTTCAATTATAACTCTACCATACACTTTACCAGGTACACTCAACAGACTTATCCCCCTATAATTTTTGCACTCTCTTTTATCCCCTTTGCCTTTATACAAAGGAACTATGCATGCTCTCTGCCAATCCCTAGGTACCTTACCTTCTTCCATACATTTATTAAATAATTGCACCAACCACTCCAAAACTATATCCCCACCTGCTTTTAACATTTCTATCTTTATCCCATCAATCCCGGCTGCCTTACCCCCTTTCATTTTACCTACTGCCTCACGAACTTCCCCCACACTCACAACTGGCTCTTCCTCACTCCTACAAGATGTTATTCCTCCTTGCCCTATACACGAAATCACAGCTTCCCTATCTTCATCAACATTTAACAATTCCTCAAAATATTCCTTCCATCTTCCCAATACTTCTAACTCTCCATTTAATAACTCTCCTCTCCTATTTTTAACTGACAAATCCATTTGTTCTCTAGGCTTTCTTAACTTGTTAATCTCACTCCAAAACTTTTTCTTATTTTCAACAAAATTTGTTGATAACATCTCACCCACTCTCTCATTTGCTCTCTTTTTACATTGCTTCACCACTCTCTTAACTTCTCTCTTTTTCTCCATATACTCTTCCCTCCTTGCATCACTTCTACTTTGTAAAAACTTCTCATATGCTAACTTTTTCTCCCTTACTACTCTCTTTACATCATCATTCCACCAATCGCTCCTCTTCCCTCCTGCACCCACTTTCCTGTAACCACAAACTTCTGCTGAACACTCTAACACTACATTTTTAAACCTACCCCATACCTCTTCGACCCCATTGCCTATGCTCTCATTAGCCCATCTATCCTCCAATAGCTGTTTATATCTTACCCTAACTGCCTCCTCTTTTAGTTTATAAACCTTCACCTCTCTCTTCCCTGATGCTTCTATTCTCCTTGTATCCCATCTACCTTTTACTCTCAGTGTAGCTACAACTAGAAAGTGATCTGATATATCTGTGGCCCCTCTATAAACATGTACATCCTGAAGTCTACTCAACAGTCTTTTATCTACCAATACATAATCCAACAAACTACTGTCATTTCGCCCTACATCATATCGTGTATACTTATTTATCCTCTTTTTCTTAAAATATGTATTACCTATAACTAAACCCCTTTCTATACAAAGTTCAATCAAAGGGCTCCCATTATCATTTACACCTGGCACCCCAAACTTACCTACCACACCCTCTCTAAAAGTTTCTCCTACTTTAGCATTCAAGTCCCCTACCACAATTACTCTCTCACTTGGTTCAAAGGCTCCTATACATTCACTTAACATCTCCCAAAATCTCTCTCTCTCCTCTGCATTCCTCTCTTCTCCAGGTGCATACACGCTTATTATGACCCACTTCTCGCATCCAACCTTTACTTTAATCCACATAATTCTTGAATTTACACATTCATATTCTCTTTTCTCCTTCCATAACTGATCATTTAACATTACTGCTACCCCTTCCTTTGCTCTAACTCTCTCAGATACTCCAGATTTAATCCCATTTATTTCCCCCCACTGAAACTCTCCTACCCCCTTCAGCTTTGTTTCGCTTAGGGCCAGGACATCCAACTTCTTTTCATTCATAACATCAGCAATCATCTGTTTCTTGTCATCCGCACTACATCCACGCACATTTAAGCAACCCAGTTTTATAAAGTTTTTCTTCTTCTCTTTTTTAGTAATTGTATACAGGAGAAGGGGTTACTAGCCCATTGCTCCCGGCATTTTAGTCGCCTCATACGACACGCATGGCTTACGGAGGAAAGATTCTTTTCCACTTCCCCATGGACAATAGAAGAAATAAAAAAGAACAAGAGCTATTTAGAAAAAGGAGAAAAACCTAGATGTATGTATATATATATATGCATGTGCGTGTCTGTGAAGTGTGACCAAAGTGTAAGTAGGAGTAGCAAGATATCCCTGTTATCTTAGCGTGTTTATGAGACAGAAAAAGAAACCAGCAATCCTACCATCATGCAAAACAGTTACAGGTTTTTGTTTCACAGTCATCTGGCAGGACGGTAGTACTTCCCTGGGTGGTTGCTGTCTACCAACCTACTACCTAATGTACCTCTGTAAATTTAAGGTACAGTCCATGGAACCATTATATACCTCTGTAATGTTGAGGTACAGTCCCTGGACCCATAATGTACCTCTGTAATGTTGAGGTACAGTCCCTGGACCCATTATGTACCTTCGAAATGTTGACATACAGTCCCTGGACATATTATGTTCATATATAATGTTGAGGAACAGTCCCTGGACCAATCATGTACCTCTGTAATGTTTACTTTCAGTCCCTTTGCCAATTATGTACCTCTGTAATGTTGATGTTCAGTCCCTGGACCCATTATGTACCTCTGTAATGTTGAGGTACAGTCCCTAGACCCATTATGAACCTCTGTAATGTTGAGGTACAGTCCATGGACCCATTATGTACCTCTGTAATGTTGAGGTAGAGTCCCTGGACCCATTATGTACCTCTGCAATGTTGAGGTACAGTCCCTAGACCCATTATGTACCTCTGTGATGTTGAGGTACAGTCTCTGGACCCATTATATACCTCTGTAATCTTTAGGTACAGTACCTAAACCCATTATTTACCTCTGAAAGGTTGAGGTACAGTCCCTGGACCCATTATGTACCTCTGTAATTTTGAGGTAGAGTCCCTGGACCCATTATGTACCTCTGTAATGTTGAGGTACAGTCCCTGGACCCATTTTGTACCTCTGTAAAGTTGAGGTACAGTCCCTGGACCCATTTTGAGCCTCTGCAAAGTTGAGGTACAGTTCCTGGACCCATAATGTACCTCTGTATTGTTGAGGTAGAGTCCCTTTTCCCATTATTAACCTCTGTTAAGTTTAGGTGCGGTCCTTGAACCCATTATGCACCTCTGTAATGTTGAGATACATCCCCTGGATATATTATGTGCCTCTAATGTTGAGGTACAGTCCATGGACCCATGTACCTCTGTAATGTTGAGGTACAGTCCTGGACCATTATGTACCTCTGTAATGTTGAGGTACACTCCCTGGACCCATGTTCCTCTGCAATGTTGAGGAACAGTCCCTGGACCCATTATGTACCTCTGTATTGTTGAGGTACAGTCCCTGAACCCATTATGTACCTTTGTAATGTTCAGGTAGAGGCCCTTGACTCATTATAAGTCTGTAATGTTGAGGTACAGTTCCTGGACCCATTATGTACCTGTAATGTTCAGGAACAGTCCCTGGACCCATTATGTACGTCAAATGTTGAGGTAAAGTCCCTGGACACACTATGTACCTCTAATGTTGAGGTACAGTCCCTGGACATATTATGTACCTATGTAATGATGAGGTACAGTCCCGGGGTCCATTGAATACCTCTATAATGTTTAGTTACGGTCCTAAAACATATTATGTACCTATGTAATGTTGAGGTACAGTTCCTGGACACAGTATGTATCTCTGTTATTTTGAAGTACATTCCCAGGACCCATTATGTACCTCTGTAATGTTGAGTTACAATCCCTGGACCCGTTATCTACCTCTGATGTTGAGGTACTGTCTCTGGACCCATTATGTACCTCTGTAATGTTGAGGTACAGTCCCTGGATCCATGTACCTCTGTGATGTTGAGGTACTGTCCCAGGACCCATTATGTTCCTCTGTAATGTTGAGGTACAGACCCTGGACCCATAATGTACCTCTGTAAATTTGAGGTTCAGTACATGGACCCATTATGTACCTTTGTAATGTTGAGGTGCAGTCTCTTTACATATTATGTACCTACATAATGTTGAGGTACAGTCCCTGGACCCATAATGTACCTCTGTAATGTTGAGGTACAGTTCCTTTACCCATTATGAACCTCTGTAATGTTTAGGTGCACTCCCTGGACCCATTACGTGCCTCTAATATTGAGGAACAGGCCCTGGACCCATTATGTACCTCTGTAATGTTGAGGTACAGTCCTTGGACCCATTATGTACCTCTAATGTTGAGGTACAGTCCCTGGACCCATTATGTGCTTCTATAATGTTGAGGTACAGTCCCTGGATCCATTACATACCTCTGTAATATTGAGGTACAATCCGTGGACCCATATACCTCTGTAATGTTGAGGTGCAGTCCCTGAACCCATTATGTACCTCTGCAATGTTGAGGTACAGTCCCTAGACCCATTATTTACCTTTGTAATGTTGAGGTACAGTCCCTGGACCCATTATTAACCCCTCTGTAATGTTGATTTAGAGTCCTTGGACCCATTATGTACCACTGTAATTTTAAGGTCCAGGCCCGGATCCATTATGGACCTCTGTAATGCTGAGGTACAGTCCCTGGACCCATTATATACCTCTGAAATGTTGAGGTACAGTCTCTGGACCCATTTTGTACCTCAGTAATGTTGAGGTACAGTCCCTGGACCCATTATGTACCTCTAATGTTGAGTACAGTCCCTGGACCTGTTATGTACCTCTGTAATGTTGAGGTACAGTCCCTGGACCCACTATGTACCAATATTGTTGAAGTGCACTCAATGCACCCATTATGGACCTCTAATGTTCAGGTACAGTCCCTTGATGCATTATGTACCTCTTATGTTGAGGTACAGTCCCTAGACCCATTATTGACCTCTAATGTTGAGGTACAGTCCCTGGACTCATTATGAACCTCTAATGCTGAGGTACAGTCCCTGGACATGTTATGTACCTATCTAATGTTTATGTACAGAACCTGGACCTATTTTACACCTCTAATGTTGAGGTAGAGTCCCTGGACATACTATGTACCTATGTAATGTTGAGAAACAGTCCCTGGACGCATCATGTACCTCTGGAATGTTGAGGTACAGGCCCTGGACCCATTACGTACCTCTATAATGTTGAGGTACAGTCCCTGGACCCATTATGTACCTCTGTAATGTTGAGGTATAGTCCCTGGACCCACGTTCCTCTGTGATGTTGAGGCACAGTCCGTGGTCCCATTATACACCACTGTATTGTTGAGGTACAGTCCCTGGAACCATTATGTACCTCTGTAAAGTTGAGGTACAGTCCCTAGACCAATTATGTACCTTTGTAATGTTGACATTCAGTCCCTTTACCCATTATGTTCCTCTGTAATGTTTAGGTGCAGTCCTTGGACTCATTGTGTACCTCCAATGATGAGGTTCAGGCCCTTGACCCATTATGTACCTCTGTAATGTTTAGATACAGTCCCTGGATCTATTATATGCCTCAAACGTTGAGGTACAGTCCCTGGAGTTATTATGTGCCTCTGATGTTGAGGTACAGTCACTGGACCCATTATGGACCTCTAATGTTGAGGCACACTACCTGGTCCCATTATGTACCTCTAATGTTGAGTTATAGTTGCTGGACCCATTATGGACCTCTAATGTTGAGGTACAGTCTCTGGACCCATTATGTACCTCTAATGTTGAGGAACAGTCCATTGCCTTTTTATATACCTATGTAATGTTGAGGTACAGTCCCTGGACTCATTGTCTACCTCTAATGTTGAGGTGCAGTTCCTTGACAAATTATGTACCTATGTAATGTTGAGGTACAGTCCCTGGACCCATTTTGTACCTCTGAAATGTTGAGGTGCAGGATCTGGACCCATTATGTTCCTCTGTAATGTTGAGGTTCAGTCCCTGGACCCATTATGTACCTCAAATGGTGAGGTACAGTCCCTTGACCCATTATGTACCTTTGTGATGATAAGGTACAATAACTGGACCTATGTACCACTGTAATGTTGAGGAACAGTCCCTGGACCCATTATGTACCTCTGTAAATTTAAGGTACAGTCCATGGGAACATTATATACCTCCGTAATGTTGTGGTACAGTCCCTGGACCCATTATGTACCTTCGAAAAGTTGACATACAGTCCCTGGACATATTATGTACATATGTAATGTTGAGGAACAGTCCCTGAACCCATCATGTACCTCTGTAATATTTACTTTCAGTCCCTTTACCCATTATGTACCTCTGTAATATTGACGTTCAGTCCCTGGACCCATTATGTACCTATGTAATGTTGAGGTACAGTCCCTAGACCCATTATGTACCTCTGTAATGTTGAGGTACAGTCCCTCGACCCATTATATTCCTCTGTAATGTTGAGTTAGAGTCCATGGATCCATTATGTACCTCTGTAATCTTGAGTTACAGTCCCTGGACCCATTATGTACCTCTGTAATGTTGAGGAACAGTCCATGGACCCATGAACCTCTGTGATGTTGAGGTACAGTCTCTGGACCCATTATGCACCTCTGTGTTGTTGAGGGGCAGTCCCTAGTCCCATTTTGTACCTCTTTAATGTTGAGATACAGTCCCTGGACCCATAATGTACCTCTGTAAAGTTGAGGTACAGTCACTGGACCCATTTTGAACCTTTGTAATGATGAGGTACAGTTCCTGGACCCATAATGTACCTATGTAATGTTGAGGAAGAGTCCCTTTTCCCAATACATACCTCTGTAATGTTTAGGTGCTGTCCCTGAACCCATCATGCACCTCTGTAATGTTGAGATACAGCCCCTGGATGTATTATGTGCATCTAATGTTGGGGTACAGTCCCTGGACCCATTATGTACCTCTGTAACGTTGAGGTACAGTCCTTGGACCCTTGTGCCTCTGTAATGTTGAGGTACAGTGGACCCATTATGTACCTCTAATGCTGAAGGTACAGTCCCTGGACCCATTATCTACCTCTGTAATGTTGAGGTACACTCCTTGGGCCCATGTTCCTCTGCAATGTTGAGGTACAGTCCCGGGACCCATTATGTACCTCTGTAATGTTGAAGTACAGTCCCTGGTCCCATGAACCTCTGTAATGTTGAGGTACAGCCCGTGGACCCATTGTGTTCCTCTGTAATGTTGAGGTACAGTGCTTTGACCCATTATATACATGTGTAATGTTACAGTATAGTCCCTGGACCCATTATGTTCCTATGTAATGTTGATCTACAGTCCCTGGACCTAATTATTTACCTCTCTTATGTTGAGGTAGAGTCCTTGGACACATTATTCACATCTGTAATGTTGAGGAGCAGTCCCTGGACCCATTATGTACATCTGTATTGTTGAGGTGCAGTCCCTGTACCCATTATGGACCTCTAGTTTTGGGGTACAGTCTGTGAACCCATTATGTACCTCTGATGTTGAGGTACAGTCCCTGGACCCATTATGGACCTCTAATGTTGAGGTACAGTCCCTAGAAAAAACTATGTACCTCTCATGTTGAGCTACAGTCCCTGGACGTATTATGTACCTATGTAATGTTGAGGTACAGGCCCTGGACCCATTATGTACCTCTATGTTGTTGAGGTACAGTCCCAAGACCCATTGTGTACCTCTGTAATGTTGAGGTACAGTCCCTGGACCCATGTACCTCTGTGATGTTGAGGCACAGTTCCTGTTCCCAATATGCACCTCTGTATTGTTGATGTACAATCCCTGGAACCATTATATACCTCTGTTAATTTGAGGTACAGTCCCTGGACCAATTATATACCTTTGTAATGTTGAGGTGCAGTCCCTGGACACATTTTGTACGTATGTACTGTTAAGTTACAGTCTGTGGACCCATAATGTACCTCTATAATGTTGACGTACAGTCAATTTACTCATTATTTTCCTCTGTAATGTTTAGTTGCAGTTCCTGGACCCATTATGTACCTATAATGATGAGGTACAGGCCCTGGACCCATTATGTACATCTGTAATGTTGAGATACAGTCCCTGGACCTATTATGTGCCTCAAATGTTGAGGTGCAGTCCCTGGAGCCATTATGTGCCTCTGATGTTGAGGTACAGTCGCTGGAAACATTATGGACCTCTAATGTTGAGGTACACTACCTGGTCCCATTATATACCTCTAATGTTGAAGGATAGTCACTGGACCCATTATGCACTTCTAATGTTGAGGTACAGTCCCTGGACCCATTATGTACCTCTAATGTTGAGGTACAGTCCATGGACATATTATGTTCCTATGTAATGTTGAGGTACAGTCCCTGGACTCATTGTGTACCTCTAATGTTGTGGTTCAGTTCCTGGACATATTATGTACCTATGTAATGTTGAGGTACAGTCCCTGGACCCATTTTGTACCTCTGAAATGTTGAGGTGCAGGATCTGGACCCATTATGTACCTCTGTAATGTTGTGGTACAGTCCCTGGACCCATTATGTACCTTCGAAATGTTGACATACAGTCCCTGGACATATTATGTTCATATGTAATGTTGAGGAACAGTCCCTGGACCAATCATGTACCTCTGTAATGTTTACTTTCAGTCCCTTTACCAATTATGTACCTCTGTAATGTTGATGTTCAGTCCCTGGACCCATTATGTACCTCTGTAATGTTGAGGTACAGTCCCTAGACACATTATGAACCTCTGTAATGTTGAGGTACAGTCCATGGACCCATTATATACATCTGTAAAGTTGAGGTAGAGTCCCTGGACCCATTATGTACCTCTGTAATGTTGAGGTACAGTCCCTAGACCCATTATGTACCTCTGTAATGTTGAGGTACAATCCCTGGACCCATGTACCTCTGTGATGTTGAGGTACAGTCTCTGGACCCATTATATACCTCTGTAATCTTGAGGTACAGTACATAAACCCATTATTTACCTCTGAAAGGTTGAGGTACAGTCCCTGGACCCATTATGTACCTCTGTAATTTTGAGGTAGAGTCCCTGGACCCATTATGTACCTCTGTAATGTTGAGGTACAGTCCCTTGACCCATTTTGTACCTCTGTAAAGTTGAGGTACAGTCCCTGGACCCATTTTGAGCCTCTGTAAAGTTGAGGTACAGTTCCTGGACCCATAATGTACCTCTGTATTGTTGAGGTAGAGTCCCTTTTCCCATTATTAACCTCTGTAATGTTTAGGTGCAGTCCCTGAACCCATTATGCACCTCTGTAATGTTGAGATACAACCCCTGGATATATTATGTGCCTCTAATGTTGAGGTACAGTCCATGGACCCATGTACCTCTGTAATGTTGAGGTACAGTCCCTGGACCATTATGTACCTCTGTAATGTTGAGGTACACTCCCTGGACCCATGTTCCTCTGCAATGTTGACGAACAGTCCCTGGACCCATTATGTACCTCTGTAATGTTGAGGTACACTCCCTGGACCCATGTTCCTCTGCAATGTTGAGGAACAGTCCCTGGACCCATTATGTACCTCTGTAATGCTTAGGTACACTACCTGGACCCATGTTCCTCTGCAATGTTGAGGAACAGTCCCTGGACTCATTATGTACCTCTGTAATGTTGAGGTACAGTCTCTGGACCCATGTTCCTCTGTAATGTTGAGGTACAGCACGTGGACCCATTACATACCTCTGTAATGTTGAGGTACAGTGCCCGGGCACATTACATACTTGTGTAATGTTATGGAATAGTCCCTGGACCCATTATGTTCCTCTGTAATGTTGATCTACAGTCCCTGGACCCATTATTTACCTATCTAATGTTGAGGTAGAGTATTTGGATCCATTAAGCACCACTGTAATTTTGAGGTCCAGGCCCTGGAGCCTTTATATACCTCTGTAATGCTGAGGTACAGTCCCTGGACCCATTATGTGCCTCTGTAATGTTGAGGTGCAGTCCCTGGACCCATTATGCACCTCTGTAATGTTCAGGAACAGACCCTGGACCGAATATGTACCTCTAATGTTAAGTAAAGTCCCTGGACCCGTTATGTACCTCTGTAATGTTGAGGAGCAGTCCCTGGACCCATTATGTACCTCTGTAATGTTCATGTACAGACCCAGGACCAAATATGTACCTCTAATGTTAAGTAAAGTCCCTGGACCCGTTATGTACCTCTGTAATGTTGAGGAGCAGTCCCTGGACCCATTATGTACCTCTGTAATTTTGAGGTAGAGTCCCTGGACCCATTATGTACCTCTGTAATGTTGAGGTACAGTCACTGGACACATTATGTATCTCTGTAATGTTGAGGTACAGTCCCTGGACCCATGTACCTCTGTGATGTTGAGGTACAGTCTCTGGACCCATTATGCAATTCTGTGTTGTTGAGGGACAGTCCCTGGACCCATTTTGTACCTCTGTAAAGTTGAGGTACAGTCCCTGGACCCATTTTGAGCATCTGTAAAGTTGAGGTACAGTTCCTGGACCCATAATGTACCTCTGTAATGTTGAGGTAGAGTCCCTTTTACCATTATTTACCTCTGTAATGTTTAGTTGCAGTCCATGAACCCATTATGCACCTCTGTAATGTTGAGATACAACCCCTGGATGTATTATGTGCCTTTAATGTTGATGTACAGTCTCTGGACCCATTATGTACTTCTGTAATGTTGAGGTACAGTCCATGGACCCATGTACCTCTGTAATGTTGAGGTACAGTCCCTGGACCATTATGTACCTCTGTAATGTTGACATACACTCCCTGGACCCATGTTCCTCTGCAATGTTGAGGAACAGTCCCTGGACCCATTATGTACCTCTGTAATGTTGAGGTACACTCCCTGGACCCATGTTCCTCTGCAATGTTGAGGAACAGTCCCTGGACCCATTATGTACCTCTGTAATGTTGAAGTACAGTCCCTGGACCCAAGTACCTCTGTAATGTTGAGGTACAGCCTGTGGACCCATTACATACCTCTGTAATGTTGAGGTACAGTGCCTGGGCATATTACATACTTGTGTAATGTTACGGAATAGTCCCTGGACCCATTATGTTCCTCTGTAATGTTGATCTACAGTCCCTGGACCCATTATTTACCTCTCTAATGTTGAGGTAGAGTCCTTGGATAAATTATGCACCACTGTAATTTTGAGGTCCAGGCCCTGGAGCCTTTATGTACCTCAGTAATGCTGAGGTACAGTCCCTGGACCCATTATGTGCCTCTGTAATGTTGAGGTGCAGTCCTTGGACATATTATGTACCTCTGTAATGTTCAGGTACAGTCCCTGGACCCAATATGTACCTCTAATGTTAAGTAAAGTCCCTGGACCCGTTATGTACCTCTGTAATGTTGAGGAGCCGTCCCTGGACCCATTATGTACCTCTGTATTGTTGAGGTGCAGTCCCTGGACATATTATGTACCTATGTAATGTTGAGGTACAGGCCCTAGACCCATTATGTACCTCTATAATGTTGAGGTACAGTCCCAGGTCCCATTATGTACCTCTGTAATGTTGAGGTACAGTCCCTGGACCCATGTACCTCTCTGATGTTGAGGCACAGTTCCTGGTCCCATTATGCACCTCTGTATTGTTGATGTACAGTCTCTGGAACCATTATATACCTCTGTAAATTTGAGGTACAGTCCCTGGACCAATTATGAACCTTTGTAATGTTGAGGTGCAGTCCCTGGACATATTTTGTACGTATGTAATGTTAAGGTACAGTCTGTGGACCCATATTGTACCTCTGTAATGTTGATGTACAGTCCCTTTACTCATTATTTTCCTCTGTAATGTTTAGTTGCAGTCCCTGGACCCATTATGTACCTATAATGATGAGGTACAGGCCCTGGACCCATTATGTACATCTGTAATGTTGAGATACAGTCCCTGGACCTATTATGTGCCTCTGATGTTCAGGTACAGTTGCTGGAAACATTATAGACCTCTAATGTTGAGGTTCACTACCTGGTCCCATTATATACCTCTAATGTTGAGATATAGTCGCTGGACCCATTATGCACTTCTAATGTTGAGGTAGAGTCCCTGGACCCATTATGTACCTCTAATGTTGAGGTACAGTCCATGGACATATTATGTACCTATGTAATGTTGAGGTACATTCCCTGGACTCATTGTGTACCTCGAATGTTGAGGTACAGTTCCTGGACATATTATGTACCTATGTAATGGTGAGGTACAGTCCCTGGACCCATTTTGTACCTCTGAAATGTTGAGGTGCAGGATCTGGACACATTATGTACCTCTGTAATGTTGTGGTACAGTCCCTGGACCCATTATGTATCTCAAATAGTGAGTTACAGTCCCTTGACTTATTATGTACCTTTGTAATGATGAGGTACAATATCTGGACCCATGTACCACTGTAATGTTGAGGAACAGTCCATGGACCCATTATGTACCTTTGTATATTTAAGGTACAGTCCGTGGAACCATTATATACCTCCGTAATGTTGAGGTACAGTCCCTGGACCCATAATGTACCTCTGTAATGTTGCAGTACAGTCCCTGGACCCATTATGTACCTTCGAAATGTTGACGTACAGTTTCTGGACATATTATGTTCATATGTAATGTTGAGGAACAGTCCCTGGACCAATCATGTACCTCTGTAATGTTTACTTTCAGTCCCTTTACCCATTATGTACCTCTGTAATGTTGATGTTCAGTCCCTGGACCCATTATGTACCTCTGTAATGTTGAGGTACAGTCTCTAGACCCATTATGAACCACTGTAATGTTGAGGTACAGTCCCTGGACCCATTATGTACCTCTGTAATGTTGAGGTAGAGTACCTGGACCCATTATGTACTTCTGTAATGTTGAGGTACAGTCCCTGGTCCCATTATTTACCTCTGTAATGTTGAGGTACAGTCCATGGACCCATGTACCTCTGTAATGTTGAGGTACAGCCTCTGGACCCATTATATACCTCTGTAATCTTGAGGTACAGTACCTAGACCCATTATTTTCCTCTGAAAGGTTGAGGTACAGTCCCTGGACCCATTATGTACCTCTGTAATGTTGAGGTACAGTCCCTGGACACATTATGTACCTGTGTAATGCTGAGGTACAGTCCCTGGACCCATGTACCTCTGTGATGTTGAGGTAGTCTCTGGACCCATTATGCACCTCTGTGTTGTTGAGGGACAGTCCCTGGACCCATTTTGTACCTCTGTAAAGTTGAGGTACAGTCCCTGGACCCATTTTGAGCCTCTGTAAAGTTGAGGTACAGTTCCTGGACCCATAATGTACCTCTGTAATGTTGAGGTAGAGTCCCTTTTCCCATTATTAACCTCTGTAATGTTTAGGTGCAGTCCCTGAACCCATTATGCACCTCTGTAATGTTGAGATACAACCCCTGGATATATTATGTGCCTCTAATGTTGAGGTACAGTTCCTGGACCCATATACCTCTGTAATGTTGAGGTATAGTCCCTGGACCATTATGTACCTCTGTAATGTTGAGGTACACTCCCTGGACCCATTATGTGACGAACAGTCCCTCTGTAATGTTGATGTACACTCCCTGGACCCATGTTCCTCTGCAATGTTGAGGAACAGTCCCTGGACCCATTATGTACCTCGGTAATGTTGAGGTACACTCCCTGGACCCATGTTCCTCTGCAATGTTGAGGAACAGTCCCTGGACCCATTATGTACCTCTGTAATGTTGAGGTACAGTCCCTGGACCCATGTACCTCTGTAATGTTGAGGTACAGCCCGTGGACCCATTACATACCTCTGTAATGTTGAGGTACAGTGCCTGGGCACATTACATACTTGTGTAATGTTATGGAATAGTCCCTGGACCCATTATGTTCCTCTGTAATGTTGATCTACAGTCCCTGGACCCATTATTTACCTCTCTAATGTTGAGGTAGAGTCCTTGGATCCATTATGCACCACTGTAATTTTGAGGTCCAGGCGCTGGAGCCTTTATGTACCTCTGTAATGCTGAGGTACAGTCCCTGGACCCATTATGTGCCTCTGTAATGTTGAGGTGCAGTCCCTGGACCCATTATGTACCTCTGTAATGTTCAGGTACAGACCCTGGACCCAATATGTACCTCTAATGTTAAGAAAAGTCCCTGGACCCATTATGTACCTCTGTAATGTTGAGGAGCAGTCCCTGGACCCATTATGTACCTCTGTATTGTTGAGGTGCAGTCCCTGTACCCATTATGGACCTCCAGTGTTGAGGAACAGTCCGTGAACCCATTATGTACCTCTGATGTTGAGGTACAGTCCCTGGACCCATTATGGACCTCTAATGTTGAGGTACAGTCCCTGGAAAAAACTATGTACCTCTCATGTTGAGGTACAGTCCCTGGACGTATTATGTACCTATGTAATGTTGAGGTACAGGCCCTGGACCCATTATGTACCTCTATAATGTTGAGGTACAGTTGCAGGACCCATTATGTACCTCTGTAATATTGAGGTACAGTCCCTGGACCCATGTACCTCTGTGATGTTGAGGAACAGTTCCTGGTCCCATTATGCACCTCTGTATTGTTGATGTACAGTCTCTGGAACCATTATATACCTCTGTAAATTTGAGGTACAGTCCCTGGACCAATTATGTACCTTTGTAATGTTGAGGTGCAGTCCCTGGACATATTTTGTACTTATGTAATGTTAAGGTACAGTCTGTGGACCCATAATGTACCTCTGTAATGTTGATGTACAGTCCCTTTTCTCATTATTTTCCTCTGTAATGTTTAGTTGCAGTCCTTGGACCCACTATGTACCTATAATGATGAGGTACAGGCCCTGGACCCATTATGTACATCTGTAATGTTGAGATACAGGCCCTGGACCCATAATGTACCTCTGTAATGTTGAGGTACAGTCCCTGGAAACATTGTGGACCTCTAATGTTGAGGTACACTACCTGGTCCCATTATATACCTCTAATGTTGAGGTATAGTCGCTGGACCCATTATGCACTTCTAATGTTGAGGTACAGTCCCTTGGACCCATTATGTACCTCTAATGTTGAGGTACAGTCCTGGACATATTATGTACCTATGTAATGTTGAGGTACAGTCCCTGGACCCATTTTGTACCTCTGAAATTTATGAGCATTATGTACCTCTGTAATGTTGAGGTACAGTCCCTGCACCCATGATGTACCTCTGTAATGTTGAGGTACAGTCCTTGGACCTGTCATGTACCTCTATAATGATGATGTACAGTAACTTTACCCATAAGGTACCTGTGTAATGTTGAGTTGCAGTCCATGGACCCATTATGTACCTCTGTAATGTTGAGGTACAGTCCATAAACCCATTATGTACCTCTGTCATATTGGGGAACAGCCCCTGGACCCATTATGTACCTTTGTAATGTTGAGTTACAGTCCCCTGGACATATTATGTGCCTCTTTAATTTTGAGGTACAGTCCCTGGACCTATTATGTACCTGTAATGTTGATGAACAGCCCCTGGACCCATTATGTACCTTTGTAATGTTGAGGTACAGACCCTGGACATATGTACATCTGTAATGTTGAGGTACAGTCCATGAACCCATTATGGACTCTGTAATTATGAGGTACAGTCCCTGGACCCATTATGTGCCTCTGTAATGTTGAGGTATAGTCCACAGATCCATTATGGACCTCTAATGTCGAGGTACAGTCCCTGGGCACATTATGTACCTCTAATGTTGAGGTACAGTCCCTGAACATGCTATGTACCTATGTAATGTTGAGGTATAGTCCCTGGACCCATTATGTGCTTCTGTAATGTTGATGTACAGTCCCTGGACCCATTATGCACCACTAATATTGAGGTACAGTTACTGGACCCGTTACATACCTCTGTAATGTTAATGAACAGCCCCTGGACCCATTATGTACCTTTGTAATATTGAGGTACAGTCCCTGGACATATTATGAATCTCTGTAATGTTGAGGAACAGTCCCTGAACCCATTATGTGCCTCTAACATTGAGGTACAGTCCTTGGACTCATTATGTGACTCTGTAATGTTAAGGTACAGTCCCTGGACCCATGTACCTCCATAATGGTGAGGTACAGTCCCTGAACCCTTTATGTACCTCTGTAATGTTGATGTACAGTCCCTTTACCAATTATATACCTCTGAAATGCTAAGGTACAGTCCCTGTTCCCATTATGTACCTCTGTAATGTTTAGGCATAGGCCCTGGACCCATTATGTACCTCTAAAATATTGAGGTACAGCCCCTGGACCCATGATGTACCTCTAATGTTGACGTGCTGTCCCTTGAACCATTGTATACCTCCGTATAGTTAAGGTACAGCTTCTGGATCCATTATATACCTCTAATGTTGAGGTGCAGTCCCTGGACCCAGTATGCACCTCTAATGTTGAGGTACAGTCCCTGGACAAATTATGTACCTCTGTAATGTTGAGGTACAGCCTCTGGAACCATTATATACCTCTGCAAAGTTGAGGTCCAGGCCCAGGACCCATTATGTACCTCTGTAATGTTGAGGCACAGCCCCTGGACCCATGTACCTCTGTAATGTTGAGGAACAGTATCTGGACCCATTATGTTCCTCTGTAATGTTTGAGGTACAGTCCCTAGACCCATTATGTACCTGTGTAATTTTGAGGTACAGTCCCTGGGCCCATAATGTACCTCTGTAGTGATGAGGTACAGTCTCTGGACCCATTATGTACCTTCATAATGCTGAGGTACAGTCCCTGGACATATTGTGTACCTATGTAATGTTGAGCTACTGTTCCTGGAACAATCATGTACCTCTGTAATGTTTAGGCACAGTCCCTTTACCTATTATATACCTCTGTAATGTTGATGTTCAGTACTTGGACCTATTATGTACCTCTGTAATGTTGAATTACAGTCCTTGGACCCATTGTGGACCTCTAATGTTGAGGTACAGTCCCTATATCCATTACATACCTCCCATGTTGAGGTACAGTCCCTAGACCCACTATGTACCTCTAACATTGGGATACAGTCCCTTGGCATAATATGTTCCTATGTAATATTGAGGTACAGTCACTGGGCCCATTGTGTACCTCTGTAATGTTGACTTACAGTCCCTGGACATATTGTATACATATTTAATGTTGAGGTACAGTCCCTGGACCCATTATTTGCATCTGTAATCTTGCAGTACAGGCCATGGACACATTATGTACCTCTGTAATGTTGAGGTACAGACTCTGGACCCATTATGTACCTCTGAAGTTGATGCACACTCCGTGAACCCATTATGTACCTCTGTAATGTTTAGATACAGTCCCTGGACCCATGTAGATCTGCGATGTTGAGGTACAGTCCCTGGACCAATTATGTACCTCTGTAATGTTGAGGTACAGTCCCAGGGCCCATAATGTACGTCTGTAATGTTGAGGTACAGTCCCTCTACCCATTATGTACCTTTGTAATGTTGAGGTACAGTCCCTGGCTATACTATGTACCTATGTAATGTTGAGGTACAGTCGCTGGACCCATCATGTACCTCTGTAATGTTGAGGAATAGTCCTTTTACCCATTATGTGCCTCTGTAATATTTAGAGATAGTCCTTGGACCCATTTTGTTCCTCTAATGTTGACGAAACGGCCCTGGACTCATTTTGTACCTTTGTAATGTTGAGATACAGTCCTTGGACCTATTATGTACTTCTAATGTTGAGGTACAGTCCTTGGAGCAAATATGTACCTCTGTAATTTTTAGGTACAGTCCCTGGGCCCATGTACCTCTGTAATGTTGAGGTACAGTCCCTGGACCCATTATGTACCTCTAATGTTGAGGTACAGTCCCTGGACCCATTATGTACCTCTGTAATGTTGAGGTACAGTCTCAGGACACATTATGTACCTCTGTAATGTTGAGGTACAATCTGTGGACCCATGTACCTCCGTAATGTTGAGGTACAGTCTTGGACCCATTATGTGCCTCTGTAATGTTGAGGGACAGTCCCTGGGCCCATTATGTTCCTCTATAATGTTGAGGTACAGTCCCTGAACCCATTATTTACCTCTGTAATGTTGAGGTAGTGGCCCTTTACCAATTATGCACCTCTATAATGTTGATCTACAGTCCCTGGACCCATTATTTACCTCTGTAATGTTGAGGTCCAAGCCCTGGACTCATTATGTACCTCTGTAATGCTGAGGTACAGTCCATGGACCCATTATGTACCTCTGTAATGTTGAGGTACTGTCCCTGGACCCATTATATACCTCTGTAAAGTTGAGGTACAGTCCCTGGACCCATTATGTTCCTCTAATGTTGAGTACAGTCCCTGGACCCATTATGTACCTCTTTAATGTTGAGGTATAGACCCTGAACCCATTATGTACCTCTGTAATATTGAGGTAGAGGCCCTTTACCAATTATGTACCTCTGTAATGTTGAGGTAGAGTCCCTGGACCCATCATATACCTCTGTAAAGTTGAGGTCTAGGCCTGGAACCAATTATGTACCTCTGTAATGCTGAGGTACAGAATGTGGACCCATTATGTACCTCTGTAATGTTCAGGTAGAGTCCCTGGACCCATTATGTACCTCTGTAATGTAGAGGTACAGTCACTGGACCCATTATGTGCCTCCAATGTTGAGGTGCAGTCCCTCGACCCATTATGGGCCTCTAATGTTGAGGTGCAGACCCTGGACCCATTATGTACCTCTAATGTTGAGGTACTGTCCCTGGACCCATTATGGACCTCTAATGTTGAAGTACAGTCCCTGGAACCATTATGTACCTCTAATATTGAGGTACAGTCCATGGACATATTACGTACCTCTAATGTTTAGGTAGTGTCCCCGGACATATGTACCTATATAATGTTGAGGTACAGCCTTTGAACCCATTATGTGCCTCTGTAATGTTGAGGTACAGGCTCTGGACCCATTATGTTCCTTTGTAATGTTGAGGTACAGTCCTTGGACCCATTATGTACCTCTAATAGTGAGGTACACTCCTTGGACCCATATATACCTTTGTAATCCTGAGGTACAGTACCTGGACCCATGTACCTCTGCAATGTTTGATATAGTACCTGGTCCCATTATGTACCTCCGTAATGTGGAGGAACAGTCCCTGGACCCATAATGTTCCTCTCTAATTTTGAGGTACATCACTGGACCCATTATGTACCTTTGTAATGTTGAGGAACAGTCCCTGGACATATTATGTACCTATGTAATGTTGAGGTGCAGTCCGTGGACCCATCATGTACCTCTGTAATATTGAGACACAGTCCCTTTACGCATTATGTATCTCTGTAATGTTGAGGTACAGTCACTTAACCCATTATATACCTCTGTAATGTTGAGGTACAGTCCCTGGACCCATTATGTACCTATGTAATGTTGAGGTACAGTCACTGATCCTATTATGTACCTCTGTAATGTTGAGGTACAGTCCCTGGATCCATTATGTACCTCAGTAATGTTGAGATGCAGTCCCTGCACCCATTATGTACCTATGTAATGTTGAGGTACAGTCACTGGACCCATTATGTACCTCTGTAATGTTGAGGTACAGTCCCTTGGCCCATTATGTACCTCTGTAATGTTGAGGTACAGTCCCTGGACCAATTATGTACCTCTGTAATGCTGAGGTTCAGTTCCTGGACCCATTATGTTCTTCTAATGTTGAGGTACAGTCCCAGGACCCATTATGCACCTCTAACGTTGAGGTACAGTCCCTGGACCCATTATATACCTCCAATGTTGAGGTACAGTCACTGGACCCACTATGTGCCTCTAATGTTGAGGTACAGTCCCTTGACAAATTATGTACCTATATAATGTTGATGTACAGTCCCTTGGCCCATTGTGTACCTCAGTAATGTTGAGTTACAGTCTCTGGACATATTATGTACCTAAATAATGTTGAGTTACAGTCCCTGGAGCCATTACGTTCCTCTGATGTTGATGTACAGTCTATGGACCCATTAAGTACCTTCATAATGTTGAGGTACAGTCCCTGGACAAATTATGTACCTATGTAATGTTGAGGTACAGTTGCTGAACCCATCACATTCAAGTGAAATGTTGAGGTACAGTCCCTTCACCCATTATGTACTTCTGTAATGTTTAGGTACAGTCCCTGGATCCATTATGTACCTCTGATGTTGAAGTACAGGCCCTGGACCCATTATGAACCTCTGTAATGTTGAGATACAATTCCTGGACCTATTATGTAACTCTAATGTTGAGGTACACTACTTGGACCCTTTATGTACTTCTGTAATGTTGAGGAACAGTCCCTAGACCCATCTTCCTCTGTAATGTTGAGGTACAGTCCTTGGTCCCATTATGTGCCTCTAATGTTGAGGTACAGTCCCTGGACCCATCATGTACCTCTGTAATGTTGAGGCATAGTCTTTGGGCCCATGTACCTACGTAATGATGAGATACAGTCCCTAGACCCATTGTGTACCTCTGTAATGTTGAGGTACAGTCCCTTTACCCAGGTACCTCTGTAATGTTGAGATACAGCCCCTCGCCCATCATGTACCTGTGTAATGTTGAGGTTGAGGCCCTGGACCCATTATGTACCTCTGTAATGTTGATCGAAAGTCCCTTGTCCCATTATGTACCTCTGTAATGTTGAGGTACAGTCCCTGGACCAATTATGTACCTCTGTAATGCTGAGGTTCAGTTCCTGGACCCATTATGTTCTTCTAATGTTGAGGTACAGTCCCAGGACCCATTATGCACCTCTAACGTTGAGGTACAGTCCCTGGACCCATTACATACCTCCAATGTTGAGGTACAGTACCTGGACCCACTTTGTGCCTCTAATGTTGAGGTACAGTCCCTTGACAAATTATGTACCTATATAATGTTGATGTACAGTCCCTTGGCCCATTGTGTACCTCTGTAATGTTGAGGCATAGTCTTTGGGCCCATGTACCTATGTAATGATGAGATACAGTCCCTGGACCCATTGTGTACCTCTGTAATGTTCAGGTACAGTCCCTTTACCCAGGTACCTCTGTAATGTTGAGGTACAGTCCCTGGTCCCATTATATACCTCTGTAATGTTGAGGTACAGCCCCTGGCCCAATATGTACCTGTGTAATGTTGAGGTTGAGGCCCTGGACCTATTATGTACCTCTGTAATGTTGATCTAAAATCCCTGGACCCATTATTTACCTCTGTAATGTTGAGTTATAGTCCCTGGACCCATTATATACCTTTACAAAGTTGAGGTCGAGGCCCAGGGCCCATTATGTACCTCTGCAATGCTGAGGTACAGCCCATGGACCCATTATGTACATCTGTAATGTTGAGGAACAGTCCCTGGACCCATTATGTACGTCTGTAATGTTCAGGTACAGCCCCTGGACCGATTATGTACCTCTAATGTTGAGTTCAGTCCCAGGACCCATTATATGCCTCTGTTATGTTGAGGAACAGTCCCTTGGCCCATTATGTACCTCTAATCTTCAGGTGCAGCCCCTAGTCCTATTATGGACCACTAGTGTTGAGGTCCAGTCCCTGGTCCCATTATGTACCTCTAATGTTGAGGTGCAGTCTCTGGACCCATTGTGGACCTCTAATGTTGAGATACAGTCCCTGGACCCATTATGTACCTCTAATGTTGAGGTACAGTCCCTGGACCCAATATGTGCCTCTAATGGTGAGGTACAGTCCCTTGATCCATTATGTATTTTTGTAATGTTGACGTACTGTACCTGGACCTATGTACCTCTGTAATGTTGAGGAACAGTCCCTGGACCCACTATGTACCTCTGTAATGATTGAGGTGCAGTCCCTGTACCCTTTATGAGCATCTGTAATGTTGAGGTACAGTCCCTGCATGCATGATGTACCTCTGTAATGTTGAGGTACAGTCCCAGGACCTGTCATGTACCTCTATAATGTTGATGTACAGTAACTTCACCCATAAGGTACCTCTGTAATGTTGGGTTGCAGTCCATGGAACCATTATGTACCTCTGTAATGTTGAGGTACAGTCCCTGAACCCATTATGTACCTCTGTCATATTGGGGAACAGCCCCTGGACCCATTATGTACCTTTGTAATGTTGAGTTACAGTCCCCTGGACATATTATGTGCCTCTTTAATTTTGAGGTACAGTCCCTGGACCCATTATGTACCTGTAATATTGACGAACAGCCCCTGGACATATTATGTACCTTTGTAATGTTGAGGTACAGTCCCTGGACATATGTACATCTGTAATGTTAAGGCACAGTCCATGAACCCATTATGGACTTCATATGTTGAAATACAGTCCCTGGACCCATTATGTACCTCTAATGTTGAGGTACAGTCCCTGGACCCTTTATGGACCTCTAATGTTGAGGTACAGTCCCTGGACCCATTATGTACCTCTGTAATGTTGAGGTATAGTCCCTGAACCCATTATGTACCTCTGTAATGTTGAGGTATAGTCCCTGGACCCATTATGTGCTTCTGTAATGTTGATGTACAGTCCCTGGACCCATTATGCACCACTAATATTGAGGTACAGTCCCTGGACCCGTTACATACCACTGTAATGTTAATGAACAGCCCCTGGACCCATTATGTACCTTTGTAATATTGAGGTACAGTCCCTGGACATATTATGAATCTCTGTAATGTTGAGGAACAGTCTTTGAACCCATTATGTGCCTCTAACATTGAGGTACAGTCCTTGGACTCATTATGTGACTCTGTAATGTTAAGGTACAGTCCCTGGACCCATGTACCTCCGTAATGGTGAGGTACAGTCCCTGAACCCTTTATGTACCTCTGTAACGTTGATGTACAGTCCCTTTACCAATTATATACCTCTGAAATGCTAAGGTACAGTCCCTGGTCCCATTATGTACCTCTATAATGTTGAGGTATAGGCCCTGGACCCATTATGTACCTCTAAAATATTGAGGTACAGCCCCTGGAACCATGATGTACCTCTAATGTTGACGTGCTGTCCCTTGAACCATTGTATACCTCCGTATAGTTAAGTTACAGCATCTGGATCCATTATATACCTGCAATGTTGAGTTGCAGTCCCTGGACCCAGTATGTACCTCTAATGTTGAGGTACAGTCCCTGGACAAATTTTGTACCTCTGTAATGTTGAGGTACAGCCTCTGGAACCATTATATACCTCTGCAAAGTTGAGTTCCAGGCCCATGACCCATTATGTACCTCTGTAATGTTGAGGCACAGCCCCTGGACCCATTATGTACCTCTGTAATGTTGAGGTAGAGTTCCTGAACACATTATGTACCTCTGTAAAGTTGAGGTACAGTCTTTGGACCCATTATGTATTTTTGTAATGTTGAGGTACATTATGTACCTCTAATGTTGAGTTCAGTCCCTGGACCCATTATATGCTTCTGTTATGTTGAGAAACAATCCCTTGACCCATTATGTACCTCTAATCTTCAGGTGCAGCCCCTAGTCCCATTATGGACCTCTAATGTTGAGGTACAGTCCCTGGTCCCATTATGTACCTCTAATGTTGAGGTGCAGTCTCTGGAACCATTGTGGACCTCTAATGTTGAGGTACAGTCCCTGGACCCATTATGTACCTCTAATGTTGAGGTACAGTCCCTGGACATATTATGTA
Source organism: Cherax quadricarinatus (assembly GCF_038502225.1). Taxonomy (NCBI): domain Eukaryota; kingdom Metazoa; phylum Arthropoda; class Malacostraca; order Decapoda; family Parastacidae; genus Cherax; species Cherax quadricarinatus. The sequence goes on from NC_091382.1 coordinate 14,697,088, forward strand.
CATATGTAATGTTCAGGTACAGTCCTTGGACCCATTGTGTACCTCTAATGTTGAGGTACAGTCTCTTAACATATTACGTTCCTTTGTAATGTTGAGGTACAGTCCCTGGACCCATTATGTACCTCTGTAATATTGAGGTACAGGCCCTGGACCCATTGTGTACCTCTGTAATGTTGAGGTACAGTCCATGGACCCATTATGTGCCTCTAATGGTGAGGTACAGTCCCTTGATCCATTATGTATTTTTTTAATGTTGACGTACTGTACCTGGACCTATGTACCTCTGTAATGTTGAGGAACAGTCCCTGAACCCACTATGTACCTCTGTAATGTTTCTGGTGCAGTCTCTTGACCCATTATGTACCTCTGTAATGTTGAGGTACAGTTCCTGGACCCATTATGCACCTTTGTTATGTTGAGGTACAGTCACTGGACATATTTTGTGCCTATGTAATGTTCATATACAGTCCCTTGACCCGTCATGTACCTATATAATGTTGATGTACCGTCACTTTACCCATTATGTACCTCTGTAATGTTGAGGTGCAGTCCCTGGACCTATTGTGTTCCTCTGTAATGTTGAGGTACAGTCCCTGAACCCATCATGTACCTCTGTCATGTAGGGGTACAGCCCCTGGACCCATTACATACCTTTGTAATGTTGAGTAACAGTCCCTGGACATATTATGTACCTCTGTAATGTTGAGGTACAGTCCCTGGACCCATTATGTACCTGCAATATTTACAAACATCCCCTGGACCCATTATGTACCTTTGTAATGTTGAGGTACAGTCCCTGGACATATGTACCTCTGTAATGTTGAGGTATGGTCCCGGGACCCATTATGGATCTCTAATGTTGAGGTACAGTCCCTGGACCCATTATGTACCTCTGATGTTGAGGTACAGTCCCTGGACCCATTATGGATCTCTAATGTTGAGGGACAGTCCCTGGAACCATTATGTACCTCTAATGTTGAGGTACAGTCCCTGGACCCATTATGGACCTCTAATGTTGACGTAGAGTCTTTTAATCCATTATGTACCTCTAATATTGAGGAACAGTCCATGGACATAATAAGTACCTATGTAATGTTGAGGTACAGTCCCTGGACCCATTGTGTACCTCTAATGTTGAGGTACATTCCTTGGACATATGTAACTATATAATGTTGAGGTACAGGCTCTGTACCCATTATGCTCCTCTGTAATGTTGAGGTACAGTCCTTGGACCCTTTATGTACCTCTAATAGTGAGGTACACTCCCTGGACGCATTATGTAACTTTGTAATGTTGAGGTACAGTACCTGGACCCATGTACCTCTCTAATGTTTGAGATATAGTACCTGAACCCATTATGTTCCTCTGTAATGTTGAGGTACAGTTCCTGGACCCATAATATACCTCTGTAATGTTGAGGAACAGTCCCTGGATACATTATGCACCTATGTAATGTTGAGGTGCAGTCTGTGGACCCATCATGTACCTCTGTAATATTGAGGCACAGTCCCTTTACCCATTATGTACCTCTGTAATGTTGAGGAGCAGTCCCTGGACCCATTATGTAACTATGTAATGTTGAGGTACAATCACTGCACCCATTATGTACCTCTGTAATGTTGAGGTACAGTCCCTGGACCCATTATGTAACTCTGTAATGCTGAGGTACAGTCCCTTGGCCCATTATGTTCCTCTAATGTTGAGGTACAGTCTCAGGACCCATTATGCACCTCTAATGTTGAGGTACAGTCCCTGGACCCATTATGTACCTCCAATGTTGAGGTACAGACCCTGGACCCACTATGTGCCTCTAATGATGAGGTACAGCTCCTTTACATATTATGTACCTATATAATGTTGATGTACAGTCCCTTGGCTCATTGTGTACCTCAGTAATGTTGAATTACAGTCCCTGGACATATTAGGTACCTAAATAATGTTGAGGGACAGTCCCTTGAGCCATTATGTTCCTCTGATGTTTAAGTACTGTCACTTTACCCAATATGTACCTTTGTAATGTTGAGGTACAGTCCCTTGACAAATTATGTACCTATGTAATGTTGAGGTACAGTCGCTGGACAATTCATGTACCAGTGTAATGTTGAGGTACAGTCCCTTTACCCATTATGTACCTCTGTAATGTTTAGGTACAGTCCCTGGATCGATTACATACCTCTAATGTTGAAGTACAGGCCCTGGACCCATTATGTACCTCTGTAATGTTGAGATACAGTCCCTGGACCTATTATGTACCTCTAATGTTGAGGTACAGTGTCCTGGACCCTTTATGTACCTCTGTAATGTTGAGGTACAGTCCCTAGACCCATGTTCCTCTGTAATGTTGAGGTATGGTCATTGCACCCATTATGTGCCTCTAATGTTGAGGTGCAGTCCCTGGACCCATTATGTACCTCTGTAATGTTGAGGCACAGTCTTTGGACCGATGTGCCTCTGTAATGTTGAATTACAGTCCCTGGACCCATTATGTACCTCTGTAATGTTGAGGTACAGTCCCTGGGCCCATTATATACCTCTGTAATGTTGATGTTCAGTCTCTGTGGCATTATGTACCTGCGTAATGTTGAGGAAGAGGCCCTGGACCCATTATGTACCTCTGTAATGTTGATCTACCGTCCCTGGACCCATTATTTGCCTCTGTAAATTTGAGGTATAGTCCCTGGACCCATTATATACCTCTATAGAGATGAAGTCCTGGTCAATGACCCATTATGTACCTCTGTAAAGCTGAGGTACAGTCCCTGGGCCCATTATGTACCTCTGTAATGTTGAGGTACAATCCCTGGACCCATTATGTACCTCTGTAATGTTGAGGTACAGTCCCTGGACCCATTAACTACCTCTAATGATGAGTACAGTCCCTAGACCCATTGTGTACCTCTAATGTTGAGGTACAGTGTCTTAACATATTATGTACCTATGTAATATTGAGGTAGAGGCCCTGGACCCATTGTGTACTTCTGTAATGTTGAGGTACAGTCCCTGGACCCATTATGTACCTCTAATGGTGAGGTGCAGTCCCTTGACCCATTATGTATTTTTGTAATGTTGAGGTACAGTACCTGGACCTATGTACCTGTGTAATGTTGAGGAACAGTCCCTTGACCCATAATGTACCTCTGTAATGTTTGAGGTTCAGTCCCTGTACCCATTATGTACCTCTGCAATGTTGAGGTACAGTCCCTGCACCCATAATGTACCTCTGTAATGTTAAAGAACAGTCTCTGGACCCTTTATGTACCTTTGTAATGTTCAGGTACAGTCCCTGGACCCATCATGTACCTCTATAATGTTGATGTTCAGTACCTTTACCCATTATGTACCTCTGTAATGTTGAGGTGCAGTCCCTGGACCCATTATGTACCTCTGTAATGTTGAGGTTCAGTCCCTGAATCCATTATGTACCTGTAATATTTTCGAACAGCCCCTGGACCCTTTATGTAAATTTGTAATGTTGAGGTACAGTCCCTGGACATATGTACCTCTGTAATGTTGAGGTACAGTCCCTGGACCCATTATCGACCTCTAATGTTGAGGTACAGTCCCTGGACCCATTATGTACCTCTAGTGTTGAGGTACAGTCCCTGGACCCATTGTGGACCTTTAATGTTGAGGTACAGTCCCTGGACCATTTATGTACCTCTAATGTTGAGGTACAGTCCTTAGACCCATTATGTACCTCTAATGTTGAGGTACAGTCCATGGACATATGAACCTATGTAATGTTGAGGTACAGTCCCTGAACCCATTGTGTACCTCTGATGTTGAGGTACATTCCCTGGACATATGTATCTATGTAATTTTGAGGTACAGGCTCTGTACCCATTATGTTCCTCTGTAATGTTGAGGAACAGTCCTTGGACCCATTATGTACCTCTAATAGTGAGGTTCACTCCGTGGACCCATTATGTAACTTTGTAATGTTGAGGTACAGTACCTGCACCGATGTACCACTGTAATGTTTGAGATATAGTAACTGGACCCATTATGTTCCTCTGTAATGTTGAGGTACAGTCCCTGGACCCATAATGTACCTCTGTAATGTTGAGGTACAGTCCCTGGACCCATTATGTTCCTTTGTAATGTTGAGGAACAGTCCCTGGGCATATTATATACCTATGTAATGTTGAGGTACAGTCTGTGGACCCATCATGTACCTCTGTAATATTGAGGCACAGTCCCTTTACCCATTATGTATCTTTGTAATGTTGAGGTGCAGTCCCTGGACCCATTATGTACCTATGTAATGGTGAGGTAGTCACTGGACCCATTATGAACCTCTATAATGTTTAGGAACAGTCACTGTACCCATTATGTACCTCTGTAATGTTGAGGTGTATTCACTTGACCCATTATGTACCTCTGTTATGTTGAGGTACAGGCTCTGGACCCATTATGTACCTCTGTAATGCTGAGGTACAGTCCCTGGACCCATTATGTTCCTCTAATGTTGAGGTACAGTCCCAGGACCCATTATGCACCTCTAGTGTTGAGGTACATTCCCTGGAACCATTATATACCTAGAATGTTGAGGTACAGTCCCTGGACCCACTATGTGCCTCTAATGTTGAGGTACAGTCCCTTGACATAATAAGTACATGTATAATGTTGATGTCCAGTCCCTTGGCCCATTGTGTACCTCAGTAATGTTGAGTTAAGGTCCCTGGATATATTATGTACCTAAATAATGTTGAGGTACAGTCCCTGGAGCCAATATGTTCCTCTGATGTTGATGGACAGTCCCTGGACCCAATATGTACCTTTGTAATGTTGAGGTACAGTCCCTGGACAAATTATGTACCTCTAATGTTGAGGTACAGTCCCTGGACATATTATGTACCTATGTAATGTTGAGGTACAGTCCCTGCACCCATTGTGTACCTCTAATGTTGAGGTACACTCTCTTAATGTATTATATACCTATGTAATGTTGAGGAACAGTCCCTGGACCCATTATGTACCTCTGTAATATTGAGGTACAGTCCCTGGACCCATTGTGTACCTCTGTAATGTTGAGGCACAGTTCCTGGACCCATCATGTACATCTAATGGTGAGGTACAGTCCATTGACCTATTATGTATTTTTGTAATGTTGAGGTACAGTATCTGGAACCATGTACCTCTGTAATGTTTAGGTACAGTCCCTGGACCCATTATGTACCTGTAATATTTACGAACAGCCCCTGGACCCATTATGTACGTTTGTAATGTTGAGGTACAGTCCCTGGACATATGTACCTCTGTAATGTTGAGGTACAGTCCCTGGACACATTATGGATCTCTAATGTTGAGGTACAGTCCCTGGACCCATTATGTACCTCTAATGTTGAGGCAGAGTCCCTGGACCCATTATGGACCTCTAATGTTGAGGTACAGTCCCTGGACATATTATATACGTTTGTAGTGTTGAGATACAGTCCCTGGACCCATTATGTACCTCTATTGGTGAGGTATATTCCCTGGACTCATTATGTACCTTTGTAATGTTGAGCAACAGTACCTGGACCCATGTACCTCTGTAATGTTGAGGAACAGTACATTGACCCATTATGTACCTATGTAATGTTTGATGTACAGTCCCTGGACCCATTATGTACCTCTGTAATGTTGAGGTACATTACATGGTCAGATAAAATACCTCTGTAATGTTGAGGTACAGTCCCTGGACGTATTATGTACCTTTGTAATGTTGAGGTACAGTTCCTGGACCCATCATGTACCTCTGTAATGTTGAGGTACAGTCCCTTTACCCATTATGTACCTCTGTAATGTTGAGGCTCAGTCCCTGGACCCATTATGTACCTCTGTAATGTTGAAGTACAGTCCCTGAACCCATTATGTACCTCTGTAATGTTGAGATATAGTCCCTGGACCCATTATGTGCCTCTGCGATGTTGAGGTACAGTGCCTGGACCCATTATGTACCTCTAATATTGAGGTACAGTCCCTGGACACGTTACATGCCTCTGTAATGTTAAGGAACAGCCCCTGGACCCATTATGTACCTTTGTAATATTGAGGTACAGTCCCTGGACATATTATGTATCTCTGTAATGTTGAGGTACAGTCCCTGGACCTATTATGTGCCTCTAACATTGAGGTACAGTCCTTGGACTCCTTATTATGACTCTGTAATGTTAAGGTACAGTCCCTGGACCCCTGTACCTCTGTAAGGATTAGGTACAGTCCCTGAACCCTTTATATACCTCTGTAATTTGATGTACAGTCCCTTTACCCATTATATACCTCTGTAATGCTAAGGTACAGTCCCTGGTCCCTTTATTCACCTCTGTAATGTTGAGGTACAGGCCCTGGACCCATTATGTGCCTCTGTAATATTGAGGTACAGCCCCAGGACCCATTATGTACCTCTAATGTTGAGGTGCAGTCCCTTGACCCATTATGTACCTTTGTATAGTTAAGGTACAGCTTCTGGATCCATTATATACCTCTAATGTTGAGGTACAGTCCCTGGACCCATTGTGTACCTCAGTAATGTTGAGTTACAGCCTCTGGACCCATTGTGTACTCCTGTAATGTTGAGGTACAGTCCCTGGGTCCATTATGTACCTCTGTAACATTGAGTTACAGTCCCTGGACCCATTATGTACGTCTGATGTTGAGGTACACTCCCTGGACCCATTATGTACCTCTGTAATGTTAAGGTACAGTCCCTGGACCCATGTGTCTCTGTAATGTTGAGGTACAGTCTCTGGATCTATTATGCACCTCTGTAATGTTGAGGTACAGTCTCTAAACCCATTATGTACCTCTGTAATGTTGATGCACAGTCCCTTTACCCATTATATACCTCTGTAATGCTGAGGTACAGTCCCTGGTCCCATTATGCACCTCTGTAATGTTGAGGTACAGACCCTGGACCCATTATGTACCTCTGTAATGTTGAGATACAGTCCTTGGACCCATTATGTACCTCTAATGTTGAGGTACAGTCCCTGGACCCATTATGTACCTCTGTAATGTTGAGGTAGAGCCTCTGGACCCATTATGTACCTCTAATTTTGAGGTATAGTCCCTGGACCCCTTATATACCTCTGTAATGTTAAGGTACAGCTCCTTGATCTATTATATACCTCTGTAATGTTGAGGTACAGTCCCTGGGCCCATTATGTACCTCTGTAATGTTGAGGTGCAGTCCCTTGACCCATAATGTACCTCTGTAATGTTGAGGTACAGTCCCTGCACATATTATGTACTTCTAGTGTTGAGGTACAGTCCCTGGACCCATTATGTACCTCTAATGTTGAGGTACAGTCTCTGGACCAATTATGTACCTCTGTAATGTTGGGGTGCAGCCTCTGGACACATTATGTACCCCTGTATTGTTGAGGTACAGTCCCTGGGCCCATTATGTACCTCTGTAATGTTTAGGTACAATCCGTGAACCCATAATATACCTCTGTAATGCTGAGGTGCAGTCCCTCGACCCATTATGTCCCTCTAATATTGAGGTTCAGTCCTTGGACCCATTATGTACCTCTGTAAGGTTGACATACAGTCCCTGGACCTTTTATGTTCCTTTGTAATGTTGACGTACAGTTCCTGGACCCATTATGTACCTCAGTATTAGAGGTACGTAATGGGTTCATTGACCCTCAGGATGGGTATAGGGTGACTACCGCCCACAGGATGGGTATAGGGTGACTACTGCCCACAGGATGGGAATGGTTTGACTACCACCCAGAAGATGGATATGGGGTGACTACCACCCACAGGGTGGGTATGGAGTGACTTCCACCCACAGGATGGGTATGGGTTGACTACCACCCACACGATGGGTATGGGGTGACTACCACCCACAGGTTGGGTATTGGGTGACTACCACCCACAGGATGAGTATGGGGTGACTACCACCCACAGGATGAGTATGGGGTGACTACCACCCACAGGATGGGTGTGGGGTGACTACCACCCACTGAATGGGTATGGGGTACATTCAACGGGTCATCCTCGTTGAAACAACCTGAGACAATGTTATTTTTCCTAACTTAATATTTAACATAGTAAAACCATCTTTATTTTCTTTAACCTTAACTTGATAACTTACAATTTGTTTACGTGGACGACTATATTTGCATCACAAGGCGCAACTTACTTGGATCAAGAGACCTTCACTAATTTTCCAATAATGGAAGAAAATAGCTGAGAACTACATAGAGCATTATGTAAGACCTAGTGTGAGAGTTATTGTTTGATCAGAGGAAGGAGAGTAGCTCCAGTTCCTCGCATCAACCCTCCCCCAAGGACCCCAAAGATAATTAAGATTTAAATAATTTAGTGACCAAACTGGTGGTGGGGACCAGGAACTGCAGCTCATCTCTGCTGTTGTAATGACAAACATGTCAACAGGCAATACTTAAATTATTTTTTTTTTATATTTTATTTAAAAACTTTACAGCTTACTATTAAATAAAAAGAAATAAAATGGGTACAGTAGGATCCTCAATCCTACAGAACATACACTAACAATCCTACAGAACATACACTAACAATCCTACAGAACATACACTAACAATCCTACACAACATACACTAACAATCCTACACAACATATGGTTTATACACTAACAAGTTTTAACAACACATTGTCATTGACATAAAAGAGGTTACCCATATACACTCACAAATTTTTCCATATAACATACTACTATAATATAAACAATATAAACTATATAACTATATAAACTATATATAATATAAGCTACATAAACCTTTCAGATTTGTATAGTTAACATACTATGACTGACATATGACGAAGGTTCACAACCTTCACAGTAGATAATCAGAGGAATGACCTACATCACAATCTCAGTTAAAAAAAAATAAAATACATGCCCTTCCCAAAATTAACCCCTATACAATAAGAATTACCTAAAAACATACATTCGTGCCTCACTACAATCCCTCTTTAAGCATTGAAAAAAAATGAAAATCCTAAGCCTCACACTTATACTAAATAAATATTAATAAATGTTACTTAATATTAATACAGCCTCTTCCACCGGCTGAGCACATTATATAAAGTAAGAGACTAAAACCATACTCTCCCATTACAAATTTTTAACGAGGCATTACAAATTTATGGAAGTCATTAGCGTTCCATCTCTCATCCACTGGATGAGCACATTATATAATGCTAAAATAAAGTCAGTACACTCACTAAAAACCCCAACACTAAACACAAACAACATAATTTAAATAACCTCTCATTGCCATACGATTATCGCACATGACCTATGCCCAATAAAGGCTATAAACGCACACTCTACAGAAGCCCATAAGCTCTTCAAGGTCTTACACCTATAATCTTGACACCATTCACACTTAATACATGAAGAAGGTCATGACGACCCTGACACATCAAACACAGAATTCTCCATTCGTTATTACGTAATTACTTGATATCACCTTTGCTTTCTGTGCCCACTTGCATGCTACATACGCTTATGCCACACATCTACACCTTCTATACCCACATACACCTCACTCTCACCCCTCCCCAGGAGGCGACCCCGCTGTGTTCCCCTGAATTCCCCCTTCTCGTATGTAATCCCCAAACCCCCCCCTTACTCACTCAGCCCAAGTCGTAGATTCATGTGAAACCCTAACGTTAACATTCTATACCCTTCCGAAAAATCCTTCTCATACCTCCTCCCATACAGTTCTCTATTACGACACATCGTCCGATAAACCGTTACCGCTAGTACTCGCCTCCGCACCTCACAATCCCCCCTCCCCCTCATCACCCACGATATATATATATATATAATCCACTATTATATAATCCAAAGCTCTTATAACACTCTCATCGAACCCTCCCACATCTAGGCTTAGTGCACGCAGAACCGACACCCCTCGCCCCCCCCACCCCCTGTACAACCCTACTTAACCAATACCTAACACCCTCCAGTCCCCCACAAAAGTATACTGCATGGAACGCCGTCTCATCCTCCCCACAGATTCCACACCTTCCGCCCACAATTACCCCTCTGGTTCTTAGTACCTCCCCCGACGGTAGTATGCCATGCAGAAAACGATACGTTACCTCCCTTACCCTAGGCTTTAACTTCAACTTGCTAAACCTATACCAAATACTCTTCCATGCATACATGGGGAACAATCCCTCAACTGGTACAACAATCCTTTCTGCAAGCAGCCTACACAAAACCCCTACTCGAATTTTCCTGGGTTCTCTAACCAACATCAAAGCCCTCAAAACAGTTTCACATTCCCTCAACTCCACACCACCATACAACTTACCCAACCTATCATGTACTTTTCCCAGCTGCCCTCCACTCACACCTTCGCACAAAACCTCCCATTTAAGAAACACACATTTAATCCTCCTTCTCAGATCCATCAACCCCAACCCACCCTGGCGCACAGGTAACATTACAACCTCTCTCCTCAGCCAATCACACCTTGAATCCCACAAAAAGTTAAACACTCGTCTCAGAATTCCCACAATCGCCGTCCCTGTTAATGGGAACACGGCTGCTACGTGCCAAACCTTACTATACAATAATACATTTATAACAATCACTCGTTGTACGAGAGTCAGATGATGAGGTCGCAATGCACCCAGACGCCCCTGAATCCTTTCCATTAATCTATTCGAGTTTTCCTCTCGAACAGCATCCAAGTCATCCTTATAGGTGATACCACGAATTTTTAAAGACACCGTTTGTTTCCTCACAACGTTACATCTCCCCCCCCCTCCACCCCATCACCCAACCCCATGATCATTGACTTCTCTCTATTTACCTGCATCCCTGTTGCATTTCCGAACTGTTGCACATCATCCAAAACACCCAACGCCATCCCCTCTCGAACCAGGACTGTTGCATCGTCTACATATCCTATTATTCCAGGCCACACTTTCCCGACCTCCCCCACACCTCCACTCGTGTCACATACACAACGTTCAACCATTCTATAGAAGGGGTCCTGAATGCACGCAAACAACATTTGTGACATGGGACACCCCTGCCTAAGTCCCCTACCCATTACAATCTCCTCTCCCAAGCATCCATTAATCTATACCCCCATCTTAGCTCCATTGTACAACGTGGTTACCCAATTAACTATTTCTTCCCCATAACCCTGCCTCCTAAGTATAGCTTCCAATGCTCCCCTTTCCACCCTGTCATAGGCCCCTGCCAGTCTAAGGCCAACAACGCCGCCCTCCCGCCCCCCCCCCTTTTGACTCCACAAAACTTCTCAGTATTCCATGACCCTCAATCATCGACCTTCCAGGCAAACCATACTGCGTTTTCGAAACCACTCTCCCTACCACACATTTAAACCAATTACCCAAGACTTTAGCGAACAACTTATAATCTGCACATAACAGAGATATGGCACGGTACTCCTTGAGGATGTACTGCCCCTTACCCTTCTGGACCAACACTACAACTGCTGTTGCTTGCTTGTCCCCCATCACACCCTTCTCCTTCATCTGATTAAGTAACCTACCCATGAATCCCCTTATCACCTCCCAATGTTGGAGGTAAAATTCAGCCGGGAGACCGTCTATTCCCGGTGCTTTTCCCTTCCTCATTCCCCTTAAAGCCAACTCTATTTCCTCTTCCCTTATTACCCCCCCTAAAGCCTTTCTATCACTATTCCCTAAATTACACGTCACATACTCACACACCTCTAAATCCACATTCTCCACCTTCCCACTTGTCCAATACCCTTCATACCATTTATCCGCATACGCACACATTCCTTTCGTAGTTAGTATCTCCTGACCCATTCTATAACCCCCCGCCATCTCATGTACCTCTAACCTCGGAATAGCTGTATCCCACTGTCTTTGTTTTTGACGTCGCAACACACACGCCGATGGCTTGTCTCCCCAAAGCACCTCCTCTACCCCTGCCTGCACCCTTACTGCTTGAAACCTCTCATTCTGTAACTCCCTCAGTCTCTCCCCTTGACCTCGACAATTTTATCCATAGGATAGTTGCCCCCCAAATCCCCCTTCCCATAACAGCCCCTTAACCTGTCCTCTAAATAATTTGAAAGGCCATATTTTAAATCATTTATACGTTTGCCCACCCCCACATAATATTTCCTACTCTTTTCCTTGGCTACACAATCCCACCATTGTACGACATCTACCACTCCCTGTGCCTCCTCGCTAAGCTCCTTTCATAGGACAGAAAATCCCACTAACCCCTCATCATCACTCAATGCACTTACATTTAATTTCCAGTAACTCCTGTATATTTCTGCCAGCTCCTCCCACCCAACATCCACCAACACTGCTCTATGATCCGACCATGCTACTTCAACAGTTTTGAAAGATCTCACTACAACCCCGTGAGAAAGATAAGAACATAAGAACATAAGAACGAAGGAACACTGCAGAAGGCCTACTGGCCCATGCGAGGCAGGTCCAAGTCCCTACCGGCTTAAGCCAATGCACCCAACCTAGTCAGGTCAGGTCACATTGACTTAAGGGAGGAACACGGCAACCGACCTGTTAGCACAAGCTATCAGGTCCAACTCACACCCACCCACATCTACTCATGTATTTATCCAACCTATTTTTAAAGCTACACAACGTTCTGGCCTCTATAACGGTACTTGGGAGTTTGTTCCACTCATCCACAACTCTATTACCAAACCAGTACTTTCCTATATCCCTCCTGAATCTGAATTTTTCCAACTTAAAACCATTGCTGCGAGTCCTGTCTAGGCTAGATATTTTCAGCACACTATTTACATCCCCTTTATTTATTCCTGTCTTCCACTTATAAACCTCAATCATATCCCCCCTCATTCTACGTCTTTCTAGAGAGTGCAGTTTCAGGGCCCTTAGTCTATCCTCATAGGGAAGGTTTCTGATACATGGGATCATCTTTGTCATCCTCCTTTGTACATTTTCCAGAGAATTTATATCCATTCTGTAATACGGTGACCAAAACTGTGCAGCATAATCTAAATGAGGCCTAACCAAGGATGTATAGAGTTGAAGAACAACCTGAGGACTCCTATTATTTATGCTTCTTGATATGAAGCCAAGGATTCTATTAGCTTTATTGCGAACACTTATGCACTGTTGTCTTGGTTTCAGATTACTGCTAACCAGAACTCCTAAATCTTTTTCGCAATCCGTAATATTAAGATCTACATTATTTAGTTTATATGTGGCATGGTTATTGTCCTGTCCAACATTTAGAACTTTGCATTTGTCTATATTAAACTGCATCTGCCACTTCTCCGACCACTGCATCAGTCTATTCAAATCCTCCTGGAGTGCTCGAATGTCCTCGTCAGAATGAATTCGACGGCCTATTTTGGTGTCATCGGCAAACTTGCCGATGTCGCTCTTTATGCCCTCATCTATGTCGTTTATGTAGATTGTGAACAGCAGGGGGCCCAACACTGACCCCTGTGGAACACCGCTCGTGACGCTTCCCCACTCTGATTTCTCCCCATTTATGCAAACTCTCTGCTGCCTATTTGTCAACCATGCCTCTATCCAGGAAAAAATTTCTCCTCCTATTCCATGTGCTTTAATTTTCCTCAATAGTCTCTGATGTGGGACCCTGTCAAAAGCCTTACTGAAGTCCATATACACAATATCATATTCATTACCATGATCTACCTCCTCAAATACCTTAGTGAAAAAAGTTAATAAATTCGTAAGGCAGGAACGCCCCTTTGTAAAACCATGCTGAGATTCGTTGATTAATTTATGCTTATCAAGGTGGCTACGAACTGCCTCGGCAATTATTGATTCCATAAATTTTCCCACTATGGAGGTTAGGCTTATTGGTCTATAGTTCGAAGCTAAGGACCTGTCACCTGTTTTGAAAATAGGTATCACATTTGCCATTTTCCACTTATCTGGCACCATGCCAGTTTGTAGTGATATGTTGAAAAGATTAGCCAAAGGTGTGCTAAGCTCCTCTTTACATTCCTTTAGAACCCTTGCATACAGTTCATCAGGGCCTGGGGATTTGTTAGGTTTTAATTTATCTATTTGCCTAAGGACCATGTCACTTGTGACCCTAATAGTGCACAGTTTATTATCGTCCTGTTCTACATAATTTATCATTACTGGAATATCGCTGGTATCCTCCTGTGTAAAAACTGAGAGGAAGTATGTGTTAAAAATTCTACACATTTCCTTATCACTGTCAGTGAGCTGACCCGAGGAACTTTTGAGTGGGCCTATCTTGTCCCTGATCTTACTTCTGTATACCTGAAAGAATCCTTTTGGGTTAGTCTTCGATTCTCTTGCAACTTTAACCTCATAATCTCTATTTGCTTTTCTAATTCCCTTTTTTATTTCTCTCTTTAACTGAATATATCGATTTCTTAATTGCCCCTCTCCTCTTTTGATTTGCCTATATATGCCTCTCTTTTGACCAATCAGATATTTTAATCTATTGTTCATCCATTTAGGATCATTTTTGTTTGATCTGATTTCCCTATTTGGAACATAATTTGACTGAGCAGCTAGAACTATGCCCTGGAAAGCATCATATCGGCAACCATCACCACCTACCTGACCCCTAGTCAGGTCATTCCAGTTCAGCCCACCTAAGTAATTTTTCAGTCCTATGAAATCAGCCAAGCGAAAGTCAGGGACGGAGACTTGATTGCCATTATTAGGGGAATTCCATGCTATGTTAAAACTGAGTGATTTGTGATCACTCTCCCCAAGCTCATCATTAACCTCAAGATTATTAATTAGTGTTTCCCTACTGGCAAGAACCAAGTCAAGGAGGTTATTTCCCCTAGTTGGCTCTGTCACAAACTGTTTTAAAAAACAATCCTGGATCGTATCAAGAAAGTCACCCGACTCTAAATTTCCTGTCAAATTGCTCCAGTCAATCTGTCTATAGTTGAAATCTCCCATTAGCACAACATTTTCGTATGTAGATGCCTTACGAATTTCGTCCCATAGAAGTTTACTGCACTCCCTATCAAGATTTGGGGCCCTGTAAATCACACCCAAAATTAGTTTTTCTCGGCCCTCGAGAAGCTGTAACCAAACAGATTCAGAGGCTGACGCTTCTAATTTAATATCTTGTCTAACACAACAATTTAAATTGTCTCTGACATACATCGCTACTCCACCACCTTTCCTGTTGACCCTGTCAGTGTGGAATAATTTATAGCCTTGTATGTGACATTCAGAGGGCATCTCTCTATCTTTCAGATTGAGCCAGGTCTCTGTTATAGCAATAATATCTATGTTTCCTGCACTTGCAATTAATCTTAGCTCATCTATCTTATTTCTAACACTCCTGCTATTAGTATAGTAAACCTTAAGGGAGCTACTCCCTTGCTGCCCTCTGCTGTCCCCCTTTGTTTGCTGACCTGTTCTATTGTCTTTATTTATAACTTCATGCTGAATGCCTTTTATACATTTACTGTTTCCAACCCTAGTGTTGCAACCTGCTTGTTTCCCACACACACCCATACCTCTATCTTCCATCAGTTTAAAATCATAGGCATTTCACCAATGGCCTTCTCAATCGAGTCTGCAAGTGCTACCACCCCTGCCCCAGAGAGATGAACCCCATCCCTTGCATACATATCATGTTTGCCATAAAAGTTGTTCCAGTTGTCAATGAATGGGATTGCAAGTTCCTTGCAGTATCTGTCTAGCCAGCAATTTACACCAATTGCCCTAGACAACCATTCATTTCCTACTCCCCTTCTAGGCAAGATGCTACATATGATTGGGATCCCTCCCTTAGACTTAATGAAATCTATAGCTGACCTGTACTTATCTAGCAGCTCTTCTCTCCTACCCTTCCCAATATCATTTCCACCAGCACTGAGACAGATAATGGGCTTGTTCCCATTACCTGACATGATATTATCCAGTCTGTTGACAATGTCCCCAACACCAGCTCCAGGGAAGCACACTCTATCTCTCATCTTCTTATTCCTATTACAAAAAGCACGATCAACATATCTTACCTGAGAGTCACCAACCACAAGAATGCGCTTACCTTCATTAGCAGGGGCAGTAGTACCCTTACCTTCACTGGCCACTGAAGTACATTCATCCTGGAGAACAGAGAAGCGATTTCCTACCTTCAGATCTGCACTCTTAACTTTCCTTACTCTGATGCGCCTCCCATTACTGTGAACAACTCGCCACTTGTAGCAGGTGCTGGCCTGCTACAAGTGGCGAGTTGTTCACAGTAATGGGAGGCGCATCAGAGTAAGGAAAGTTAAGAGTGCAGATCTGAAGGCACTCTTAACTTTCCTTACTCTGATGCGCCTCCCATTACTGTGAACAACTCGCCACTTGTAGCAGGCCAGCACCTGCTACAAGTGGCGAGTTGTTCACAGTAATGGGAGGCGCATCAGAGTAAGGAAAGTTAAGAGTGCAGATCTGAAGGTAGGAAATCGCTTCTCTGTTCTCCAGGATGAATGTACTTCAGTGGCCAGTGAAGGTAAGGGTACTACTGCCCCTGCTAATGAAGGTAAGCGCATTCTTGTGGTTGGTGACTCTCAGGTAAGATATGTTGTATGCTCTGTCTCCCACGCCCCCCCCCCCCTCGAATGCGTCCCTTAACCTAATATCCCTCAATAGATCTCGTAGGGCCACCGACACATAACCTGCCCCTTTCGGTTCCATATCAGCCCTCCTAATGACGCAGTTCCAATCACCTCCTACTATTGCCACCTCCGGTAATGCACGGAAAAAAAAACACAAGGTCCTCACACACAAACTCCTGCTTCACCTGTACGTTATTCTCTGCAGGCGCATATACGCTAATAAAGGCCACGTGTTTTCCCATCCACAAACCATCTACACGCAACACCCTTCCCCCTCCCCCCCTCACTTCTCTGCAAAACAAACGGGCTCGCCTCCCTGATTAATATACCCACCCCTCCTTTCAAACAGGCAGATGGCAGGGTTACCACTCGAAACCCCTCCATCTCCAACACCCTACCCTCCTTAAAATTATGCTCCTGAAGGAACACAACATCCACTCTAAATTTATTCAGAAACATTCTAAACCATTCTCTCTTTACGCTATTACACAAACCATTAACGTTTACTGTCATACACCGGAGGCCTATTAAAGTTTCCACCCCTGCCTCCTCTTTTCACTCTTCCTATGGGCACCAGAACGTGTGGGACCACTTGTCACCTGCACACTTCCCTCTCTCCCCCCCCTTCTTTCGGTGCCTCCTGTCATGACCACCACTACCTTCACCTTCTGCCCATATTTGCTTCCCAGTCCGCTGCGCTGGCGTTAGGACTTCATCTGAATCCGACGCAGCGGCTCTCTTTCTTGTGACAGGCGCATCCTCCTTGGCTTGGTCTGGGGATGCCTCACAATGTACCTCAACCTCCACTGTACACAGTGGCAATGATCTCGGTGACACCTCAGTCACGCTGTCACTCCCATCGTCCGAATAGTTCTGTTGTTGATGCACAGCCTTCAACTCGTCTTCTACCACCTTTCCAGGAGCAGCCACCTCCTCAGGTGGTGACAAGGACTTCAGAACCTCTGCTAATTCCTCCTCAATTTCCAACACTTCCTCCTGTACTTTTTGCGCAACCCGATCCACTGGAAGTGTCTCTGGGCCAGGAAACTGGTCAAGGGCCTCACCCTCTACCCCAGCCTTATGCGCCTCATCCACTATCTCGCTCCATAGACAACCACGCCCTCCTTCACGTCGTTGATCATCACCTGCTCCCTCCGGTGTAGAAGCTGATGTCTCTGCCCCTGGGCCAGGAGCTCGTTGCCGCTTCCCACACTCCGCCGCTATGTGATCATATTCCCCACATAGTCGGCATGTACGCCTTTGCCCGGCGTATGACACCATGACATGTGTCCTGAATTCCTTTAGGTACATGTAAGACGGTATGGGGTGTCGCAATGTCATTTTTAGGTTAAAAGTGCCCTCCGGCAGACCTGTGTAGGCACCCGTCACCCACTTACCATGCTGGGCCAAATGAACAGTTCCGTATTCCTCAAAAACTTTTCTGATATCTGTCTCATCAGCCTCAAAGGGGACATTACGCAATTTAATCCATGTATAATGTCTGGATACATCGATCATCCTCACACGCACAGCTGGTGTTGCATCAAGACTTACGTCCTGAAAACGGTTGACCAACGACTCATAAACCGTTGCTGAGAGCAGTTTCACAAAAAATCTACGTGCTCCATTCAATGCTACTCCGTACAACTCGCCATCCTGAATGCCATACGTGTCTCTGATGATTTTAGGTAGTAAAACCTGGGCTGAAGCTGGCGTTATTGCCTCACTGAGAAGTTCAACGCCGACAGTGTTGATCCTGCGTCTGTAACTGAACGCCATGTTGACTAATGGTAGATCTCCTGGGCTGACGACAGAGGCACGACAAGCACCACCTCACACTACTGCAGTCAGGGAACTGAAGTGCGTTTGCGCAGGAGGTCTACAAGGCCCAAGAGTGATGCAGACAATGTATACTTAAATTATTTAGGTGTATTAAGAGGCCGAGGAAGCGGTAAAGCCGGCGGGGCAGCAACAGGAGGAGCAGCGCATCTCTCCTGTACGACCAATGAAGGTTAACTGACCTTTAGTGACCTTAAGGTTGGTCACTGTCCTGACCTTCAATATAACACTATCATTGATAACCTGACTAACTCTGACTACCAACACTAGATGACACTACTACACCGTCACCGTCAGTACTACTCGTGGTGGAGCGCTCAACCCGTGGGAGTCATATACCACCTGGGAGGATAAGTTCTCTCCCAGGTGGCATAGATCACATTCCTTGGATCAACAGACCCTCACCACCACCTTCAACATACCTCACTCTGGGCCACCACTCTCACCACCAGAGTACTAGTGGTACTACTGTACCACTAGTACTCTACATGAAGGCCAGATTATACCACTAGTACTCTACATATTA
Organism: Cherax quadricarinatus; assembly: GCF_038502225.1. NCBI lineage: Eukaryota > Metazoa > Arthropoda > Malacostraca > Decapoda > Parastacidae > Cherax > Cherax quadricarinatus. Next base: position 14,716,030 of record NC_091382.1, read on the forward strand.
TTGCACCACTAGTACTCTGCATGTAGGGCAGATTATTGTACCACTAGTACTCTACATGAAGAGCATATTATTGTACCACTAGTACTCTACATGAAGGGCAGATTATTGTACCACTAGTACTCTACATGAAGAGCGTATTATTGTACCACTAGTACTCTTCATGAAGGGCAGATTATTGTACCACTAATACTCTACATGAAGAGCTTATTATTGTACCAATAGTGCTCTACATGAAGGGCAGATTATTGTACCACTAGTACTCTACATGAAGGGCAGATTATTGTACCACTAGTGCTTTACATGAAGGGCAGATTATTGAACAACTAATACTCTACATGAAGGGCAGATTATTGTACCACTATTAGTCTACATGAAGGGCAGATTATTGTAATACTAGTACTCTACATGAAGGGCAGATTATTATACAACTAGTACTTTACATGAAGGGCAGATTATTGAACAACTAATACTCTACATGAAGGACAGATTATTGTAATACTTGTTCTCTACATGAAGGACAGATTATTGTACCACTAGTACTCTACATGAAGAGCATACTATTGTGCCACTTGTACTCTACATGAACAGATTATTGAACCATTAGGACTCTACATGAAGGGCAGATTATTATACCACTAGTACTCTACATGAAGGACAGATTATTGTACCACTAGTTCTCTACATGAAGGGCAGATTATTATACCACTAGTACTCTACATGAAGGACAGATTATTGTACCACTAGTTCTCTACATGAAGGGCAGATTATTGTACCACTAGTACTCTACATGAAGGACAGATTATTGTACCACTAGTACTCTACATGAAGGGCAGATTATTGTACCACTAGTACTTTACATGAAGGGCAGATTATTGCACCACCAGTACTCTACATGAAGGACAGATTATTGTACCACTAGTACTCTACATAAAGAGCATATTATTGCACCACTAGTACTCTACATGAACAGATTATTGAACCATTAGTACTCTACATGAAGGGAAGATTATTGTACCACTAGTACTCTGCATGAAGGCCAGATGATTGTACCACTAGAACTCTACATGAAGGCCTGGAGTTTACCAGGACAGAGTTCCGGGGTCAACGCCCCCGCGGCCCTGTCCATGACCAGGCCTCATGGTTGTTCAGAGCCTGATCAGCTAGGCTGTTACTGCTGGCTCCAATTAATCCAACGTACGAGCCACAGCCCAGCTGGTCAGGTACCGATTTTTGGTGTTTGTCCAATGCCTGCTTGAAGACAGCCAGGAGTCTATTGGTAATTCCCCTTATGTATGCTGGGAGGCAGCTGAACAGTCTCGGGCCCCTGACACTTATTGTATTGTCTCTTAACGTGCTAGTGACACCCCTGCTTTTCATTTGGGGGATGTTGCATAGTCTGCCAAATCTTTTGCTTTCGTTGTGAGTGATTTTCGTGTGCAAGTTCGGTACTAGTCCCTCTAGGATTTTCCAGGTGCATATAATCAAGTATCTCTCCCAGATTATTGTACCACTAGTACTCTATATGAAGGCCAGATTATTGTACCACTAGTACTCTGCATGAAGGCCAGATTATTGTACCACTAGTACTCTGCATGAAGGCCAGATTATTGTACCACTAGTACTCTGCATGAAGGCCAGATTATTGCACCACTAGTACTCTGCATTAAGCCAGATTATTGTACCACTAGTATTCTGTATGAAGGCCAGATTATTGTACCACTAGTACTCTACATGAAGGCCTAGAGTTTAACTGGAGAGAGTTCCGTGGGTCAACGCCCCCGCGGCCCTGTCTGTGACCAGGCCTCATGGTGGATCAGAGCCTGATCAATCAGGCTGTTACTGCTGGCTGCACACAATCCAACGTATGAGCCACATCCGGCTGGTCAGGTACCGACTTTAGGTGTTTGTCCAGTGCCTGCTTGAAGACAGCCAAGAGTCTATTGGTAATTCCCCTTATGTATGCTGGGAGGCAGTTGAACAGTCTCGGGCCCCTGACACTTATTGTATTGTCTCTTAACGTGCTAGTGACACCCCTGCTTTTCATTTGGGGGATGTTGCATCGTCTGCCAAGTCTTTTACTTTTGTTGTGACTGATTTTCGGGAGCAAGTTCGGTACTAGTCCCTCTAGGATTTTCCAGGTGTATATAATCATGTATCTCTCCCAGATTATTGTACCACTAGCACTCTATATGAAGGCCAGATTATTGTACCACTAGTACTCTGCATGAAGGCCAGATTATTGTACCACTAGTACTCTGCATGAAGGCCAGATTATTGTACCACTAGTACTCTGCATGAAGGCCAGATTATTGTACCACTAGTACACAATACGCAGTGTGACTTTGTCAATGGTCCAAGTCGGACCGAAACGTCGTCGTAAGCTTCTCTCTTTTATGTGCAGGTTATTTGTGTATCGTTCCAGTCACGGTATTGTGCCTTTTTTGTTATTTATGTACCACTAGTACTCTGCATGAAGGCCAGATTATTGTACCACTAGTATTCTGTATGAAGGCCAGATTATTGTACCACTAGTACTCTACATGAAGGCCTGGAGTTTACCTGGAGAGAGTTCCGGGAGTCAACGCCCCTGCGGCCCGGTCTGTGACCAGGCCTCATGGTGGGTCAGAGCCTGATCAACCAGGCTGTTACTGCTGGCTGCACGCAATACAACGTACGAGCCACAGCCCGGCTGGTCAGGTTCCGACTTTAGGTGTTTGTCCGGTGCCAGCTTGAAGACTGCCAGGGGTCTATTGGTAATCCCCCTTATGTATGCTGGGAGGCAGTTGAACAGTCTCGAGCCCCTGACACTTACTGCATTGTCTCTTAACGTGCTAGTGACACCCCTGCTTTTCATTGGGGGGATGTTGCATCGACTGCCAAGTCTTTTGCTTTCGTTGTGAGTGATTTTCGTGTGCAAGTTCGGTACTAGTCCCTCTAGGATTTTCCAGGTGTATATAATCATGTATCTCTCCGGCCTGCGTTCCAGGGAATACAGGTTCAGAAACTTTAAGTGCTCCCAGTAATTGAGGTGTTTTATCTCCGTTATGCGCACCGTGAAGGTTCTCTGCGCATTTTCTAGGTCAGCAATTTCACCTGCCTTGAAAGGTGCTGTTAGTGTGCAGCAATATTCCAGCCTAGATAGAACAAGCGACCTGAAGAGTGTCATCATGGGTTTGGCATCCCTAGTTTTGAAGGTTCTCATTATCCATCCTGTCATTTTTCTAGCAGCTGCGATTGATACAATGTTATGGTCCTTGAAGGTGAGATCCTCCGATATGATCACTCCCAGGTCTTTGACGTTGGTGTTTCGCTCAATTTTGTGGCCGGAATTTGTTTTGTACTCTGATGAAGTTTTAATTTCCTCGTGTTTACAATATCAGAGTAATTGAAATTTCTCATCGTTGAACTTCATATTGTTTTCTGCCACCCATTGAAAGATTTGGTTGATGTCCACCTGGAGCCTTGCAGTGCTGTTCTTTGTTACTTTTTGCTACTGTGTTCTGGATGTCCCACACAAGTGGGGCTTCTTAAAGAACATCTCTGTTTGCTTCTGTTCTCAATATTAGATGTTTTCCATTTGCAAGAATGGTGGATAGTCTAGCAGCCTGCTGATTTTGCTCCAGTTAGTAGATCACTGCTCAGTTGTGACTGAACATTTTCCTTTCCATATTTGGCGTATCATAGAAAATACAAGGTTCTCAAAATCTTAAAGGAGAGAAAAGGGCATGTAGTAAGGTAAAGTTTTAATCCATCTCTGCCAGAATGGTCACTTCTGAAAGGTTCCACTTTTCATGCTGTACATCAAGAACTAACTGGTATTATCCTCTCCCCTTCTATATCCATTGTCATAACCAGTTCCAACTGATCTCGGATATAATACTTCTGCCTCTTCTTAATTTTTTAATCCCTTCCTCTACATCCAGAGAAAAACTTAATGTTGGAAGATTGTTATTTTCATCAGCACAAATATTTTTAGATGTTGCATTATTTAGAATTGTTTTTACTGTACAATATAGTGTTTATTTTTATTCTCAAGGGATGTACCTTGAAGCTGGAAAGGGGCTTTTGATCCATGGAACTGACAAATAGTTTTTTGGGATCTGTCAAGCTGTTGAAGTGTGAACAAAGTAACATTTTGTAAAGGATCTCAGGAAAATCGATGAGTCCTGGAGGTGGGAAGTACAGTGCCAGCACTCTGAAGGAGGGGTGGTAATATTTGCAGTTTGGAGAGTCATCTGCACACCTCTAGCAAGAGTGATGGAGTGAATGATGGTGAAAGTGTCTTTTTTGGGTCCCCATACCTTGGTGACAGACAGCCAGTGTGATAAAAATAATAATGTGTACTTTTAAATACAGTATTTTCTTTATCTTAAATTGGATGCATTTTGGGGGAATACTATACTGTCCTGGCTTTATGAAAAATTTAAACTACAGTTTAAATAATGCAGCACTTATAAAATCTAAATTACAGTACAGGTTGGCCATCACTAATCCGGTTCAATCAGTAATCCAGCACTAATTTCGGCTAGCGTAATTTCAAATTTCCAGGGTTGTCGCACCAACCTGCCATTTCTGTTTGGCAGCACTGCTTGCTGCATAAGTCATTCCAATTTGTTTTTCTCCATTTATTGTTATAACCTGCTCACTTTTAGCCCTAGCCATGGTTCCAACAAATAAAGAAAATGCTTCTCATTGTGTAAAGCACAAACACTGTACATTCTCCATAAAAGATAAGGTGGCTTTGAAGTCACTATGGTCCCGTAATATGACGCCATGAGGTCAGCTCACTCAGATAAGCTGTGACCGGTAAATTTGGGTCTATACATGTATATGAGAGAATAGGCCCGTCCGGGCAGTGTACACTATATAAAAAAAATCTTGCAGCACGCAGTACATGAGAAGAAAACAACTGCGACTGTTTTGGGTGTAAAACACCAACTCTGCAGTGTTTTTCTGTAAGTAAGTTTATTCAGGTATACACAAATACAGTTACATAGAATTATCATACACAGCAGCATATGTGTAGAGAACCTGGGATAACCCGAAAAAGTCAGACAGAGTGACTTATTTCCATTGGGGTCCTTTCACCTTATTATTATAATATAAAGGTTATAATATTTTCTTATTATTCTATAATGAAGATAACATCTTATTATCATACTAAAAAGACTATCTACTACACGAGGGTCATTAAGACTATCTACAATATGAGGGTCCTTACTAGGGATAAGGTAAAATTTACACGTGTGTTAGCTAAAAAATAAAAAATCATTCTCCTCCCTTTCTGTAGCTACATTCATCAGACACCTTTTGGCACTCTTCTTGAACTGGTTCATGCTATGACTGGCTTTAACATGTGCAGGTAGTCTGTTCCATTCCTTTATTACTGTACAATAAAAGGTGTTTGAAGCCTGGCCACTGACTGTGGCTACTGCAAAGTTGTGCTCTCTCCCCCTTGTACTATGATTTTTTTTTTTTAAATTTTATTTAAAACATTATAAATTACAAGGTGGTATAAAATATTAAACAACACCACAATACAGGTTCTGAACAAGATTACTAAGAATCCTATCACAAGTACTAGAAGAAAAATTTTGAAAACCCAATACAAAATAAGAATGTGTAACAAACCTACATACCATTCACTGACACACATTATTCAAAAAGATAAATTATCTGACACATACACACAAAACTGTTGGGGGAGCCCCCATTAAAACTCATCTATAAATGCATCCACATCATTTGCACGCTTAATGATCACAGCAGTGATCAAACATTAATTTATGTAACTTTTATATATACATGCAACTGTTTATGAGATTTTACTTAAGAACAAACTCTGGAAATTATTCTAAAACATTACTCCATAACAAAAATATGCATTATACAAATTACATGATCATATAAATCATCAACAACTGAGAAATTTATACAGCATATGTATAATTTTGGAACTTTATGATCACAGACAAATTACTCACAGCAGATTCCACAGAATGGTTAAGTCTAGTTATATGTTTTTTTTTCTTTCTTTTTTCTTTTTTTTATAATATATTACTGCACATTTCACTTTACCCTTACACAAAAATTCCTTCATCACCTGTACAGTTCATCTCTTAACATCTTATGCTAAATACAAGTTTACCAATTTTAGATTCAGTAATATGTCTAATATATACACTTCATGCAACTTATAGATGTATTATGCCATTAGACATAATGTCATTCAAATCAATATAAAAATGTGTAATTAATACAAAATAAAAACAAAACTCTTACCCCTTCCCATCTGCTAAATTACAATATACACACTAAAGAAATGCATTCAGTGAAAATTCAAACAGTAAATCCTACCCCTCCCCCTTTAACCCCATTTCACCATATTGTACAACAACTCACCATTGTTCATTTAATTAACTACTCCACAATAGTTATAAAAGCCTACTTCTATCCTAACATCACAAATGATATTAATACAAAAACACAGTATCGGATCTTGCACATACAATATAAGCGCAACAGTGTCACAAAAAAATAACTCACTGCATATTTAACTCTGCGTGTACATAGACAAAAAATCTCATGAAAGTTATACTATCATGTAACAAAATATCTAAAAAAAACACAAACAAAAAACCAACTTGGGGAGAATATCGATACATATTCCCGTACAAACTAAAACCAAAGTGGAACCTGATATTCATTACCATGACTTGACATCATAAGGTACTAACTCAAAAGAGCATATCATGTGCAATACAGTCACATCCTTCAAAATTAAACACCCCCCTACCCCAGTCAGACCTTCCCACCGTATCTGAGAAAAACAACATAAATTAGAACTGCAAGAGTGCACAATAAAATACGTTAAACCTAACACATATATAAAGCTATCCAAAAGTATGCAAAATACAATAAATAAGAAAATTAAGCAGCAAATTCTACCATGGTACTTCTGTTCCTAAACCTTAAAATGGTAAAGGCCTATAACTGCCTCATGGCTTACAAAACAAACTACAGAAAGCAATTAAACAGCAAATACATGATATAAACATGTAACAGTTTGATTTCTAATATCGGTATCGCTAAAACCAAATTGATTATAAAGGATTTCCTGTAGTCATATTATATTAAGTAATTTTCGTTCACATCATAAACAAACATCCAGGTCCAAGACACCTCAGAAAGCCCCCCGCCCTCCATCCCCTGACACTACACAACCCTACTCTCCCTATTCATACTCACATCCTTACCTAAAGTCATTATGTCAAAACCCCATGCTATTAACCTATGTCTCCACTTAACCCCCCCACTATGCCCCCCTCATGCTTGAAAACTGCACACTCACATACTCCACTACAACACACACTTTCCACATTCCACTCTCCACGAGTTTCAAAAGCAAACACAAAAATGCCAGTTTAGGGAAAACAACCCATTCCAACACTAACCTACAGCCAACCCTAACATTACACCTACCGTCAGATGACGATAACCCAAAGGAAAACTATTTACCCACACCCTCCCATATAGTAGCCTATTCCTGCAAACCGTACGATACACACTCGCCGCAAGTGGCCACACCCTACACACAATCCCCACCTCCTGCATACCCCAAGACACATACAAAAAATCTGCCACCAGGAGGCCTGGTCACAGACCGGGCCGCGGGGGCGTTGACCCCCGGAACTCTCTCCAGGTAAACTCCAGGTAAACATACATCACTGCCTCCAAATGTCCTTGGAAACCCCGCCCACATCAAAAAGCAAAGCCCTCAAAGTCGAAATACTTCTCCCACCCCCACCACTATACCCAGGACTCTCGCTAACCATGTCCTTACAACCCCCACGTTATCGCAGAAATATACAGCATGAAAAGCCGTCTCCTCCTCCCCACAATGTAAACAAGTGCCTGCACCTACATACCCCATTCGATATAGCACTGACCTTGAAGCTAGAATTCCCATAAAAAACCTATATACCACTTCAAGAACCCTCGGTTTTAATCTAATCTTCCGAAATTCTTCCCAAATGCCCCTCCAATCATACATCAGGTATGTAGCTACACCTTGTAGCACCCCACCCTGCCTACTTGTCCTCCCAAGCTTACTTACCCTTACCTTTCTTGCATCCCGTATTGTCAACAAATTCCGCACCATATCTTCACACACCAATAACGCCATCCCCTTCCACCATTTCCTCACATCCTCCATGACCTCTCCCACCCTTATACCCCTCTCCCCTCCTGCCCTCAGGTACTGCTGCTTTACATACACTGCCTTCACGCATGTGTCCAAAGGTATAAGACCCAGCCCACCCTGCTGCACGCCCATCGTCACCACCTCCTTCCATAGCCATGGCCTCCCATAACCCCACACATACGTCAAAACCATCCTCTCCAGTTCCTGAATATCACACGACCTCAGAGGATATACTTCTGCCAATCCCCACACTTTACTATACACAAGTGTGTTTACTACCACCGCCACCCTCTGCTGCAATGTTATATTCCAGGCCCTCCACCCTCGCATCCTGCCCATCGCTCTACTCACAACATCCTTTGAATTTATTTTCTGTGCCTCCCCAGCATCTGCCATATACACAACCCCACAAATCTTAATTCTATCCACTATGTTCCACCCATACAGTTCTCTCCCCCACCCACATACCTACTTCCAATAACTTAGACTTTGCTCCATTAACCCTCATCCCTGTCGCCCCACCAAAAATCCATTATACGTCCCACATTCCCCAATCCTATTTCCCCCTCCCACCAAAACTGTGGTGTCATCCACTTACCCCACAACTCCACATCTGCCAGGACCCTCCTCTCCCCTTTCCCACACTCCTTTCTCTATAAGCCTATAAAATGGGTCTTGCATGCATGCAAAAAGGATTTGAGACAAGGGACAACCCAGTCGCAAACCATTCTCCAACTGCACTGGCAACCCTAACTTCCCATTAACCTGTACTCTGACCCTCGCAGGCGTATACAAAGTAGCTGCCCACTGCACAATCTCATCCCCAAAACCCTGTTTTTTGTAAAATACTCCACAACATACGTCTATCCACACAGTCATAAGCCTGCTTCCAATCAATCCCCAAGATTCCCCCCCCTTGTCTACCCTCCACGAAATTCCTAATTCTCCCATGCCCCTCACGCATACTTTGACCTGGAGTCCCACACTGTCCTCTATGTATAACACGGTCAAGCACCTTTTTCATGCAATTACCTAAAACCTTCACAAAATCTTTATAATCAGTGCTCATGAGGGAGATCGCCCTATAGGTACCCAGGGTCTTCCTCCCCCTCCTTTATAAACCAAAACAACTACCCCTATGCCCTGCAATTCCCCCAACGCTCCCTCTTCCTTCATACAGTTAAGCAACGAGACCAGACATTCCTTCAAACAATCCCAATGTGTAATACAGAAATCGTTAGGAATTCCATCAATCCCTGGTGCCTTTCCCCTACTCAGACTCATTACCGCCTCCCCCACCTCTTCCTCGCTGATTCTATCCTCTATCACCGCTCTTTCCTCCCCTAAAATACCCTGAATACCTTCTCCTATAATCTCTCCCTCCACTCTCCCCCTGCTTAAAATTATCCCTAAACCAATAATCACCATAATTACTCATTCCGTCGGTTGTAGTAAGTACCTGCCCCACTCTATAGCCCCCCACCCCTTTACACACCTCTAATCCCATAATCATGGTCATCTGCTGCCTATCCCTAAATCTCCTCAAAATGCATTCTGACGGTTTGTCACCCCATAGGCCCTCCTCTCGTCCTTCCCTCACACGTATCACATCAAAACAAGAATTTTGGCTATCCCTCATTCTCCCTCTTAACAACCTCTGTTTCCCCATATCTAGCCCCCCACCCCCTTCATAACAATCATTGAGCTGCCCCTCAAAATTTCTGTAAACCAAACCTCCACCATGCCTCATCCCATCCTCTATGCTGATAATACTCCTTAATCTGCAATTTAGCATACTTCTCCCACCATTCCAATACATCCTCCTCTTTGTTGCGTGCCTCCCAGAGTTGCCTCCACCATCCCCTAAAAGACAACCCCTCCCCCTCCCCCTGAAGTAATCTCACATTCATTTTCCAATAACCCACATACCTATGCACCATCCCGTCCCATGCCACCTCTGCCAAAACGGCTCGATGGTCCGAAAAACCTAAATCTATCGTCATTACACTTTCTACTGTAATCTCGCGAGCTTTATATATATATACGGTCCAACCTGGCAGCATATCCCCTTCGCATAAACGTGTGCTCCACTCTACACCCATCTCCCCTGCATCCCTCAACAAATCCCTCAACACCCCAAGCACACACCCTGCCTTTCTTGGCTCCACATCCTTATTTCTGATTACACAGTTCCAATCCACACCTACTATAGAAACCATGGGTAAACCCCGCAAGTAGAAAAGCAAAACCTCCTTTACAAAATTCACCTTTACCCATATGTTACTATCGGTCTGCATATATATCCCTAGAAAACACACTCTAATCTCCCCCCATAGCCCCTCCACCCTCACCACCCTCCCCTCCCCCCCTCTTCCCACACAAGCACTTGAAATGAGCTGGATTCCCTCACTGCCACCCCACCCTTTAATTTCCCTGAACTACCAGCATACATCCTAAAACCTTTCAGCCTCAACTATCTACTACACTTAAAATTATGTTCTTGAATAAAACACACATCAATGTTAAAACGCCGCAAAACATCCTCCAACCATATACGTTTAATATCAGCCCTAAGGCCATTCACATTTATCGTTAGACACTTAAATATTCAGAAAGGGGGGGCTTTCCTCTATGTCTCTGTGGCCTGTCTATTACACTTTTTTGCTGCGCCTGTCTTCTCCCATGCACTCTTGCCCGCCTGGACCCCCTTCTCCCCTGTGTACTACCCTGCCCCTTCTTAGGCACTCCCGCCCACGTCTTCTTACCAGAACGCTGAGCTGGAGTAATAATCTCGTCATCCGACGAGCCTCCAGCTCTCTTTCTAGATGTACCCTCAAACTCCATATCAGTATTTCCACTCCCCCTGTGCTCCTCAGCCTCCACCTGCAGCACCTGCAACATGCCAGACTCTGCTCCTGGAGGCCCTGAAACCCGTCCATTCAGGTCCTCCTCAACCATCAGAATTCTCCTGTCTACAGAGGGGATCTCCTCTGCTGGCACGTCCAGGAAAGACTTAATTATCTTCTGCAGGGGTTCAGGTAACTCCTGTAGGACACCGGCCTCCCCCACCCCCACAGGCTGCTGCTCAACACCCGGGTCTGCCTTGGGGGAGCGTCTGAAGCCCCTGGTAGCTTCACAAAATTCTCTTCCACGCCCTCCACTTCGTCCGCCCAATTACCTTTACCTGCTGCACTCACAGCCTCAGGCAAAGATGCCACCAGAGACTCTGTGGCAACTGGCAGTTCCAAAGACTGTGGCACTGCTGCCTTACCACACCTGGCCACCATGTGGTCAAAAGCGCCACACAGGCGACACGTCTTGCGTTGTCCCGCATAGGTCACATACACCTGTGTCCTAAAATCCTCCAGGACAACATATGAGGGAATAAATAGGTCGTCTCAAAGTCATCTTTATGGTGTAAGATCCTGCAGGCAGCCATGCATAGATTCCATCCGTCAATCGACCCAAAGTCATAGCATGCACCTCACAATATCGTTGAAAAGTCTCTCTGATATCCACATCATCTGCTTCAAACGGAACATTTCGAATCCTCACCCAGGTGTAGTATTTTGAGGCATCCCGCAGGCGTCCCTCCAGTCCAGATGATACGGTGATACACTTCTCCTGGTACCGAGTCACCGTCCCTTCATAAGCCTCCATGTTGCAGAACTTTATGAAGATTCTTGAAGAACCATTAAGCGCTATTCCATGTAGTTCATCGTTGTCAATGTAGAACGTATCCCGTATGATCATTGGTAATAAAACAGAGACATTCGTCGGATAAATTGTTCCTTTAACTAGGTCAACACACACAGTGTTGCTCCTCCTGCGGTAACTGGTCTCCATCTTGGTGAAAACAGGAAGTTGCGCAACAGAGAAAGCAGGAGCTTTTGCGCAGTGCGTCCACACGGCCCGAGAGCGATGAGGACAATGACTATGATTGCTTTGGTTCCCAACCTTGACAAAATTGACAACAAGATAGTCTGGACACTGTTTGTGAGCAATTTTATAAACATGATTTAGCTTCAGTTGCTTCACTCTGTCTTCAACATTCAGCATATCCAACTGCTGTAATTCATTCTGGCCTACATGCTCTCTTGGACCCAGCCCCAGGATGAATCTTACAATTTTGTTCTGGGTGATTTGCAGTCTATCTTTCAGTTTTTTTTGTCAAGGCAGAGTACCATGAAGAGCAAGCGTAATCCACATGACACTCTATAAGGGCTAGACATAGGGTCCTGCAAGCCTCAGTAGGTAGACACTGTGCTTGTCTAAAGAGGAACTTCAGTCTGGTATTCGCTTTCTTTACTACACTGTTCCCTATCAATTCTCCTGACATGCATGGGTCAAAGGGGATTCCCAGATATTTTACTGATGAAACCAAAGTGATGGGCTTCCCATTACACTGGACATTAAAATTATTTACCCTTCTCAATTTATGTTTCGTGCCAAAGAGAATGGCTTCAGTTTTCCCGAGGTGTAATGATAGTTTGTTGTCTACTAACCATTTGCTACAGGACTCCAGTTCCAGTGTTAATACATTAGCTATATCTTGTGGGTCTTTAAGTGACACTAACAGAGCACTGTCATCTGCATACAGTAGGAGTTTGCACTTGACACAGATAGGCATATCATTGACATAACATAAGAATAATAAGGAACCCAGAATACTACCTTGGGGAACTCCACATGCTATCGGCAGGGGTTCTGATTCCGTTTTGTTGATTTTGACAATTTGTCTCCTGTTGCTAAGGTAGGACTTAACCAATCTACAGAACCTATACCGATAGCTTGAAGTTTCTTACAAAATATATTGTGGTTGACAGTATCGAAGGCCTTTTGCAGGTCTAAGGTTACCATACCTATGAGGTTCCCCATTGACATCTCAGTTCTCAGGTAATCCATCAGATTAATTAGGGAGGTGTCGGTTGAGTAAGATCTTCTAAAGCCCAATTGATAGTTATGGAGAATGTTGTTGTCATTAAGGTACTTAACTACTTGACAGTACACCGCCCTCTCTAGAATATTGGATATTATACTGAGTATACTAACAGGCCTATAGTTGCTTACATCAGACCTACTATTTTTCTTGAAGATAGGAGTAACTCTGGCCTCCTTGAACCCCACTGGTACAGTGATTGATAGATTTATTATGTGAGCAATAGGGATTGACAATTCAGAAGCACCATCTTTTAGGAACTTAGACGGGATGTTATCAGGGCCAGTGCTCTTAGTTGGGTTTAACCTGCTTAGTTCTTTTTGAATAAAGTCCTGAGATACACTTACTAGTTGACAACTGTTTGGGGTTACCCCTTTATTGGTATAGTATCTTTGAAACTTATCAGAGTCTGTGTTAAAGGTATTTGATGCAGCTGGTAGTTTACCTACTAGTGTTGATGCAACAGATGTATAGTAGGAATTAAAGCAATTTGCCACCTTAGATGTTACGTGGCATACCTCGTTATCGATAGTGAGTACTATGTTAGACCTATCTACTGGTTTATGGCTATACCCCAACTGTTTTAGCTGTTGCCAGAGCGGTTACAGAGTATGTGGTCAATTAGGGTGGCTGAGAACTGGGTGATCTGGGTTAGTGTATTAATTAGTTGAGTGTAACTATTTAAATCTAGAATTTCCTTATACCTTTTGCATAGCCCGTTATTTTGCTGCTGAAAGCAGATGTTGAAGTCGCCCAGTGTTATTGTCTAGCAATTGTTTTCAAGTCGGGACAAGACTCTGGAAAAGTCTTCTAAGAACTGGTCTTGGGTGGGAGGGCGGTAACTAGTTCCTACTAAGATGGGTTTAGTCTTGGGAAGCAGCACTTCAAACCATAGAATCTCCAGTTTATTATTATTTAAATCAGGTCTTGGGTTGTAAGTTAAGTCATTTCTAATGTAGGCACATACCCCACCACCCTTTCTGTTTCTATCTAAGCGTTTTATATTGTAGCCTTCTATTTTGACCTCGTCGTCAGTCACCGTATTATCCAACCAGGATTCAGAGATGAATATAACTGCCTCCCTAGTTCTATTAGCTAGAATCCTAATCTCTGCCAAAGTTGGAAAAAGTGATCTTGCGTTGACATGAATAAAGTGAAGGCCTGTTATCATAAAACAATTATAATCATCAGTATATGGCAAAGGGTCATTTGTATTAAAATTAGGTAAATCAATGTCATCATTGCTAAAGGGTAACTGTGCCAAAGTGCATTTGTTACAAACAAAATGAATTCTGGCACCGTTACTATAACTGTACAAACATCCATCATGCATCCACCCTTTACACACTTTACATAAGGTGCATTTTCTGGTTTTCTTGCGTACTTTAGTACAGTGTATGCACCTGTTTGGTGGTGTTTTAGATAATAATAATGGCTGTATTGTCTCACATTGACCTATGTATGTATTACATATGGAGTTAAGGTTATCATTCCTAGCTACTAGACCATCATTATCACCATCATTTATCTGTCTGTTTTGCCTCTGCACAATAGTTTGAGGTCCTGGATTAACTTGGATATCACCACTTAAGAGCGCTACAATAAGAGCTGTGTGCACTGTTTTTCTTTGGGTATGCGGTGTTACCATACCTTGCGGCGATAGTGACATTTACTTTTCTGGTAGGATAGCAACTGTTGGGCTTTTACTGTCCAGGGTGCTATTACCCCATTCGCCTTTTCCAGCCCCCATGGCTGATTTCTTTTTTCATGGAATTGCAGGAGAAAGATAAATATAATTATGGCATCCTGTACCCCCCCTAGTGCCTGCCATTTTCACTCTTCGCTGTTTTACTCATATACAACAGTATTTATTTCTCTCTTCCAGTCACCTAGCAAACCCTAGTATCTGCTTTAGCAATCACCACTGAATTACTGGTAAATTTTCTACTTCAAAACCCTCTTCACTCCTCATTTTTCCCTAGAAGCTGTCGAAACCATCACAACAGTGGGCTGTCAAGAGATACAATTTGTAAGTATAAATTACCCCTAGGGGGTGTTATGTCAGCATATTTCATTCGATGATGGCTGACGAAATACTTACTTGTTTGGACTCAAAAGTCCACACCTTACTGCCGATTATAGGTTGATTACAAACTCCTTGTTATCTCCCGCACCATGGAGTCAGAAAAGATTCTGAAACCACTCCACTACGTGTTGTATATAATTGCAGCGCACGTGCAAATAAAGATGTAGCAAGTCTTAATGACTGTCTGATGACTGGACCCTCACTAACTGAGAAGCTTGGAGACGTGCTTATGAAATTTCGCACAAACCCATATGCCTACACGGCTGATATTTCCAAGGCTTTCTTAAGAGTAGGACTACAAGAAATAGATAGAGATTATACTCGATTCTTGTGGCCTGAAAATCCACATGATCCTCAAAGTCCTGTGAAAACTTATCGTTTTAAATCAGTATTATTTGGTGCAACATCCTCTCCATTCTTACTAGAAGCTACTCTAAATACACATTTGAAGAAATCTGAAAGTCCCTTCAAAGAAGTCTTAAAGAAAAGTTTCTATGTGGACAATCTTCAAGGTACTGTGAATAAAGAGGAGGATTTGAAATCCTTATACAGAGAAGCTAACAAGGAGATGAAAGAAGCAAATATGCCTCTAAGGATGTGGAATACAAATTCAAAGCAATTAAGGGAACTTATCAAAGAAGATTTCCCTGAAACTGAAATTCCTGATTGCAACAATATGCTGGGACTTAATTGGAACACACAGGAAGATACTTTGGGTCTCAAAAGGATAAACAATAAATCATGCAGTCCACTCACTAAACGTAGTTTACTGTCAGAGGTATCACAATGTTTTGATCCTCTAGGACTCGTCTCACCAATTACCATAAAAGGTAAAATGCTTATGCAAGATGCATGGAAACTCAAAATTGGATGGGATGAGAACTTGCCTCTAGAAATGAGTTAAGCATGGGATGAAATATCCAGGGAGTTTAAACAACTTCATCAAATTAAATTTCCCAGACAAATAGGTCAAGAGGGAAACAAGTACACATTACATGTGTTCTGTGATGCGTCAACCAGAGGTTATGGCGCTGTAGCTTACATGAGTAATGCTGAAGGAAGTACACTAATTACTTCAAAGGCCAGGGTAGCACCCTTGAAGGTCAGAACAGTACCACAATTGGAACTGACAGCACTCTATGTAGGTACAAAATTAGCTGTCTATCTCAACAAAGTACTTGATCATCTCACTATTGAGAAAACCGTGATCTGGAGTGATAATGAAGCAGTTCTCCAATGGTTAAGAAATAATAAGAGTAAGTTGGTCTATGTACAGAACAGAGTAGCAGAAATAAAAGAGATGCAGAGAGATTATCTCTTTCTTCACGTCTCTACCCAAGAGAATCCAGCTGACATGTTGTCACGTGGTGTCCCACTCAAGAAATTTGTGGATAATAAATTATGGCTCCACGGACCGAACTGGCTCTCTAATGAAAATAACTGGCCTCAGCAAAAAGCTTACATTATGCCAGAAGAAACAGTCTGCTTGAACACAGCAGAAATAAGTTGTGTAAATACTGCAGACACAACAGAAATAGTCATTGATGGAGCTAAATACTCATCTTTGGGTAAACTATTAAGAGTTACAGCTCTTGTCTTTAAATTCATTAAAGGAATGAAACCTGATTATGAATGTCTTGAACCCATTAAATACTGGGTGAAACTAATACAGAAAGATGTTTTCTCTACAGAATATACATTTCTAGAAACACAAGATAAATCCCCAAAGAAACCTGTCATGATTAATTCTTTAGGACTATCTCGACTCAGAAAAGATTATAAGATGTCGAAGAAGAATTCATAATTCTTCACTACCTAAAGAAGCCATACATCCAATATTGATCCCCAAGAATCATTGGCTAACAAAACTGATTGTGCAAAACGCCCACAGTAACGTGTTACATGGTGGGGTAGCTGACACACTTTGTCATATACGACAATCCTACTGGATACCTCAAGGTCGACAAAGTGTGAAAAAACAAATAAAGGACTGTATTACTTGTCGTCACTACGATATGCGAGTATGTCAGTATCCAGGTCCACCTCCATATCCCTCTGAAAGAGTTTGTCATATCACTCCATTTGAGGTGACAGGTGTAGATTATACTGGACCAATAATTTTAACCAAAACAGTTGACAAAGTTCCCATCAAGGTGTACATCTGTTTGTTCACTTGTGCTACAACTAGAGCAGTACATCTAGAAGTAGCCACTGACATGTCTGCTGAAACTTTTATCAAATTATTCAGAAGGTTTGCAGCCAGAAGGGCATGTCCCAGACTGATGATTTCAGATAATGCAACGAACTTTGTTGCTGGTGCTGCTTATATAAGCAAGATCTTTGATCAACCAGAAGTACAACAGATGCTGAATCAACGCAGATGTCGTTGGAGATACATTCCTCCTAAATCTCCATGGCAAGGCGGATTTTATGAAAGAATGATCGGCATTGTAAAACGTTGTTTAAGGAAGACTCTTCATCGTCAGAGAATAGACTTAGAAGAATTCCGTACAGTTGTGACTGAAATAGAAAATAGAGTCAACAACAGACCTCTAACTTATGTTACCGATGATCTGGACAATTTAGAAGTGTTAAGTCCATCTCATTTACTCCATGGCAGAAGGCTCGAACCTGTTCCTCCCATGAATGATAAAGAAATCATAGAGGATCCTACTTATTTCGAACCTGAGCAACTCAGACGTAAATTCAAACACCTTAATAAAGTGATTGAACGTTGGGAGAAAATTTGGCGAGAAGACTGTCTCACCTCATTGAGAGAACACTTCTATGGAGCTGGTGTTCCTGAAAATCATAAGTCCTTAAGACCTGGTGACATAGTGATTATTGACAATGATGGTCCGAGGTCCCAATGACCACTTGGAAAAATTGTGACCATATATCCTGATGCAAATGGAATCATCAGGACAGTTGATGTTTTGAGCAAAGGTGTAGTGAATAAGCGGACAATAAATAAACTAGTGCCGTTAGAATTACACAGTGTTGAAAACAAAATTAGTGATTCTCCAGAAACCACACAGACTAAAGCTGTTCAGAAAGGACAAGCAGCAGTGGTGGCGAGTGAGAAAATCAAATTAATGTTAAGTGATGAATAGTTCACCTGCAGCGAACCTCCGCCGCCCCCCAGTGTGAAGAAATTTTCTCCAGGAGGGGGGTATCAGCCCCCTTCAGCCCTTTCAGCCCTGAGGGGCCACTCAGAAGGGGCGAGCGTCTTGTTTACTGCTAGAGTGAGTAATTGATCACAGATGCTATGCCACGTAATCAAGTGACCTCTGCTCCTTGCAGTGGTGTTGCAACGTGTATTTTTATAAGAGACAGTACATCTCTTACTTAGCAGGACAATTAAGGAAAATCCTGCTCCCACTTTATTACCATAGTAAATATAGTGTACATTGTTGTCTATGATTAAGACAGCAAGAAACAAACATTCTGCTTTGCTTCATCGAGGAGGTGACAAGGATGCAAGGTACTAGGTCAGCGTTTTTTTTTGTGCGGGGGGCAGTGACTGCATGGAGCGCTGTGGGGTCTGGCAGACTAACTTTGACTCCTCTACGAGTGACACTGACGCCAGCACAAAAAAAAACGCTGACCTAGTACCTTGCATCCTTGTCACCTCCTCGATGAAGCAAAGCAGAATGTTTGTTTCTTGCTGTCTTAATCATAGACAACAATGTACACTATATTTACTATGGTAATAAAGTGGGAGCAGGATTTTCCTTAATTGTCCTGCTAAGTAAGAGATGTACTGTCTCTTATAAAAATACACGTTGCAACACCACTGCAGGGAGCAGAGGTCACTTGATTATGTGGCATAGCATCTGTGATCAATTACTCACTCTAGCAGTAAACAAGACGCTCGTCCCTTCTGAGTGGCCCCTCAGGGCTGAAAGGGCTAAAGGGGGCTGAAGGGGGCTGATACCCCCCTCCTGGAGAAAATTTCTCCACACCTTATTTCACACTCCCCTTCCCATCTCACTTCACAGTCTGGTTTCACCTATTACACTTTTAACTCCTTTCCATTCTGGCAGGACCAGAAAGATTTAATCAATGGTTTTATCCATCCAAATGTGTGTGTGTGTGTATGTGTGTGTGTGTGTGTGTGTCTGTGTGTGTGTGTATGTGTGTGCATGTGTGTGTGTGTGTGTGTGTGTGTGTGTGTGTGTGTGTATGTGTGTGTGTGTGTGTGTGTGTGTACTCACCTATTTGTGGTTGCAGGGGTCGAGTCACAGCTCCTGGCCCTGCCTCTTCCCTGATTGCTACTAGGTCCTCTCTCTCCCTGCCCCATGAGCTCTATCATACCTCGCCTTAAAACTATGTATGGTTCCCGCCTCCACTACGTCACCCTCCAGGCTATTCCACGGCCTGACTACTCTATGACTGAAGAAATACTTCCTAACATCCCTTTGATTCATCTGAGTCTTCAACTTCCAATTGTTACCTCTTGTGTCTGTGTCCCTTCTCTGGAACATCCCGTCTTTGCCCACCCTGTCTATTCCACGCAGCATTTTATATGTCGTTATCATGTCTCCCCTGACCCTCCTGTCCTCCAGTGTCGTCAGGCCGATTTCCCTCAACCTTTCTTCGTAGGACAATCCCCGTAGCTCTGGGACTAGTCTTGTTGCAGACCTTTGCACTTTCTCTAATTTCT
This sequence comes from Cherax quadricarinatus, assembly GCF_038502225.1. NCBI lineage: Eukaryota > Metazoa > Arthropoda > Malacostraca > Decapoda > Parastacidae > Cherax > Cherax quadricarinatus. Next base: position 14,735,924 of record NC_091382.1, read on the forward strand.
TGACGTGCTTGACTAGGTGTGGATTCCAAACTGGTGCTGCATACTCCAGTATGGGCCTGACATAAATGGTATACAGAGTCTTAAACGAATCCTTACTGAGGTATTGGAACGCTATCCGTAGGTTTGCCAGGCGCCCGTATGTTGCAGCAGTTATCTGATTGATGTGCACCTCAGGAGATATGCTCGGTGTTATACTCACCCCCAGATCTTTTTCCTTGAGTGAGGTTTGCAGTCTTTGGTCATCTAAACTATATTGTGTCTGCGGTCTTCTTTGCCCTTCCCCAATCTTCATGACTTTGCATTTGGCAGGGTTAAATTCAAGGAGCCAGTTGCTGGACCAGGCTTGTAGCCTGTCCAGGTCTCTTTGTAGTACTGCCTGATCCTCATCCGATTTGATTCTTCTCATTGACTTCGCATCATCTGCAAACAAGGACACTTCTGAGTCTATCCCTTCTGTTATGTCGTTCACATATACCAAGAACAGCACAGGTCCTAGGACTGACCCCTGTGGAACCCCACTTGTCACAGGCGCCCACTTTGACACCTCGTCGCATACCATGACTCGTTGTTGTCTCTCTGTCAGGTATTCTCTGATCCATTGCAGTGCCTTTCCTGTTATGTGTGCCTGATCCTCTAGCTTTTGCAGTAACCTCTTGTGAGGAACTGTGTCGAAGGCCTTCTTGCAGTCCAAAAATATGCAGTCGATCCACCCCTCTCTCTCTTGTCTTACTTCTGTCACCTTGTCATAAAACTCTAGTAGGTTTGTGACACAGGATTTTCCTTCCCTGAAACCATGCTGGTTGTCAATTATACACTTGTTTCTTTCCAGGTGCCCCACCACTCTCCTCCTGATGATCTTCTCCATGACCTTGCATACTATACACGTTAGTGATACAGGTCTGTAGTTTAGTGCCTCATGTCTGTCTCCCTTTTTAAAAATTGGGACTACATTTGCCATTTTCCATACCTCAGGGAGTTGCCCAGTTTCAAATGATGTGTTGAAGATCTTTGTTAATGGCTCACACAATATCTCTGCTCCCTCTTTAAGGACCCATGGAGAGATGTTGTCTGGTCCCACCGCCTTTGAGGTGTCAAATTCGCATAGCAGCTTCTTCACCTCCTCCTTGGTTATATGTACCTCATCCAGCACTTGCTGGTGTGCCCCCCTGTTCTGATTTCCTGGAGTCCTACTGGTTTCTACTGTAAATACCTCTTTAAATCTTGTGTTGAGCTCCTGACATACCTCTTGGTCGTTTCTTGTGAATTCCCCATCACCCTTCCTCTATCATGTGGGGTTCGAACACGTGGATAGGGTAAAGAAATACTCACGTAGGCTGGTAGTACGTATAATTAAGGATAGTGTGGGAAGCGCCAAACAGCCGTGACCTGCCTCCTTGCTCTCACTCGTAAGACTGACTAACCCCAGTACCCATATGTGAGGGGGGTGTTTGAAATACTGCTGTGGTCAGCAACAATATGAATACAGACAGTGATTCACGCAGAGACGGTTGGTAGTGAGTCATCTACTTGTACACTGGTTACTGGTAACTGGTTACTAGGAACTGGTACTACTACTGAGAGCTCGGCAAAGCTAACGTATGTCATCCTGACATACAACTAATACAAACTAGAGATGGCAGGTATACGGCTTGGGCTGATTCTATACAATGTCAAAGTAACAATTGAACATTATAACATACATAAGTAGAACATTGGAATGGAAGCTTACGTAACTGAAACTGTAATGCAATACAAGGAATAATATAGCACAACTCATCGAATGAAACTCAACATTGGGATTACACAATAGAAGTGATAAAAAAAAATTTGATCGATCGATCTGTATTCATGTGATCTACGGATTCTGAGGAAGGAATATATACAAAGAAAGTGTTTAACAGAAAGGCAGATTCGGTGCACTCAAATCTAGACTGTTAACTCTCAGAATTCGGAGAGAACGTGAACTCAAAAAAAAAATTCTTGAATACTGATAAGTTGATACTGTAATTATTCATCTATACAGGTTATTTACATTTAACCCCAACTCTGCTAGGGTAAGATTGACATATGCAGAATGGGTGTCATCTCTGGGAGGATCAAACTCTGTTGCATTGGCTAACTCATGCTGTATTTGAGGCAAATCCGAATTGGAAGTTACAAATGATACTTGAGGATTTCTCAATACCTGTCGTGTACGTAGGGAATAACGACATTCAGGTTGATCGTCTGACTGAGTATCAGAGGAAGAGAGTACAGGATCAGGAGGATTGTCAGAGTCTGTCACATTAGTCTGGGTTGGAACATCATTATCATCACATACTAACTTCATATGATCTAAATGCGATTCTTTATACTGACCAGTACTAATTTCTCTAACCTTATACTTATTACCAGTGATATGTTCAACTACTCGATAAGGACCAACAAACTTTTGATCAAGCTTTGGCATTGCAGACGTTTTGTTAAAGTTAGTCAGCATAACTCTCGAACCTACTTTGATTTTGGATGGCTTTGCTCGAGTGTTTGCGACTCTTGTAAATTCTGCTGTTGATTTATGAAGTGTTTCACGGATTCTTCTAAAAACACTTTGAGCTAAGCTGGTACGAGTTACTATGAAATCATCAGGGTTGTAATTTGGTTTCGGATTAGAATATAACAACTCATAAGGCAAACGTTTATCTACACCATACAATGCATAATGTGGAGTGTCACCTATAGAAACATTGTAAGCAGAATTTATAGCACACTGCACATCAGGTATAACTTCATCCCAAGTTTCACTGTTGGGATTGATAGTGGCTCTCAAGACATCAAGTACTTATTGGTTCGTTCCGCTAACCCATTGCTGGCAGGATGATGAGGAACAATGGTGGATTTAGAGATCTTGTACAAGGTGCACAAATTTTCAAGAATCTCATTACAGAATTCACCTCCATTATCTGTTACTAGGGACTTAGGTTTGGTATGCCTGCAGACAATGCGTTCTTTAAACGCTTTAGCTACTGTCTCGGCAGTCTTATCTGCAATAGGAACTAACTCACAATATCTGGTGAAATGGTCTACCATAACACACAGATGTTTGTTGCCTTGGAGGGAACATTGGAAATTAGTTAACAAATCTAGCGCAACTCTTTCCCACGGTTCGCTAGTAGTTGGATACACTTGGATTGGATTAGGGCCATTAGCATTACCTATATGTTGCATGCAGACACTACATTTCTTAACATACTCAGATATATCAGTTGCCATACAAGGCCAAAAGTATTTCAATCTGGCTTGTTTTACTGAACGATCCATACCAGGGTGTGCAACACCTGGTACATCGTGAGCTAGCTGTAAGGCTACATTCACTAGTGACTGTGGAATTACTAACTGGTATACTCTTCTGCTAGGAGTACCCAACTCGGCTGTTCGATACAGTAATTCTTGGTTCATGACAAAGTCACTGATGGGTGCTGGTGGCTTCACAGTCAGAATAAGATCTTCCTGGAGCAGGAATCGAATCACACCAGACCACCACATGGGATCTGTTCGTTGAGCATTCTTTACATCTTCAGCACTAAATGGAGGGTCTGCAGTTACTATACTAACATGTCGCGATAAGGCATCTGCGACTACATTTGACTTGCCAGGTAAGTGTTCAAAGGTGGGATTGAACTCTTGGATAGTCAAGGTCCATCTGGCTAACCTTCCAGTAGGTTGTTTGTTCTGGAATAAAGGTATCAGTGGAGCATGGTCTGTCAAGACATGAACAGAGTACTGATAAATAATGTCTCGGAAGTGCTTTAAAGACCATACTATTGCTAAAGCTTCTTGCTCAGTTACTGTATAATTACGTTCAGCCTTTGTAGGGACTCGGCAAGCAAATGCAACTGCGTTGTACTTGCCATCGGTCTTCTGAGCTAGTACGGCACCTATGCCAATTGAACTAGCATCAGTTGTCAGATAGAAGGGCTTAGAAAAATCTGGAAATTTCAAAATTGGAGCAGATGTTAGCTTTTCTTTTAGAGTTTGGAATGCTGTTTCTTGACGGAAGGTCCAAACAAAAGGAACATCTTTCTTAAGCAACTCAGTTAGAGGAGCAGCTATGGAAGAAAAATTGGCAATGAAAGATCTATAAAAACCTGCTAAGCCCACAAAGGATCTTACAGCATCAGCAGTTTTGGGTGTTGGAAAATTTAGTACTGCAGTTACTTTATTTTGGTCAGTCGTAACCCCTCTAGGAGTGACTACGTGACCAAGAAACTTAATTTCTGATCTGAAAAAGTGACATTTAGACAGTTTGATCTTTAAATTGGCTTCTTCAAGCTTACCAAGTACTACATCAATCTTTTCAAGTGTGTATCCACGTCTTTAGACATGACGATTACGTCATCTAAGTACACCATAAGTGCATTACCTATGAGACCTCTAAAGAAATTAGTCATGAGCCTTGAGAACGTGATAGGGGAGGATCGTAATCCAAACGCCATACGGAGGAAGTGATAATGACCTGTAGGAGTGGAGAATGCAGTTAGCTCTTGGCTGTCCTCGTGAAGAGGGACTTGCCAAAACCCTTGTAACAAATCCAGGGTTGAAAAGACTTTGTTATCTCCGATGTTACGTAAAAGATCACCCAGTACAGGGAGTGGGAAGCGATCTGGAATAGTTTTCGCATTTAACTTCCTAAAGTCAATCACTGGGCGCCAAGTACCATCCTTCTTAGGTACTAGGATCAAGGGTGCATTCCAAGGTGAATTGCAAGGTTCAATAACTCCATCATCAAACATTTGATTGATCAATTCTTCTGCCACAGCAACTTGTGAATGAGGCATTCTGTACGCAGGTATGTAGATAGGTCTAGTACCAGGTTCAAGTGGAATACGATGGGACAATAAGTTCATTATACCCATTTTCTCACCTGGTAAGGCAATGGCTTTACGACGTTTGTTCAACAGAGTCAACAAACGCTTGACTTCATCTGGGAAGTCAGTGGGAGCTAAGTCTTTCTCCTCAACTGGTGGAACAGATTGATCCAGTGAAGTGGATGAGGTCTCCCTGGTAGAAATAGCACTGACCCACTGGTCAGGTGACAACTCATCCTCTACCTGAACAGGGTAAGGATAGTGAACAAGGTCAACAAGATTGGTATTAGCTCTGAGACAAACACTGTGACCAGAAGTGTTGGCTAGGAAGAAATGGATCTTACTATCTCTTACAACATGTAAGGATGGTTCAACAAATAGACCTTTTACTTTGCAAGAATCACTGTCAACTAGGACGTTATCACCATCTGGAACACTAGGAACAACAACAGACACTCTAGTGAGGGCAATAGCTGCGACAGAAACGTCTTTCTGCAGATGGCATGTGACATCAACAAGAGATGGCATTACTAGTTGCAAGTAATTGTTTTCCGACAAGGCGTCCCCTGTGGAGAAACTACTACTTGAACTAGCAGACATTGCAGGGATAGGCTCAGCACTCAAGGTAGTCAGAGCGTCCTCGGACACTTGAGGTAACTGGACACTATCTTGCAAGTCTGAAGTTGCAGGAACACAGACAGGAGTGACAGGATCATCAGTGCCTGACCGCTTGGGTACGCTACTGGAAAATGCACTGGCCTGTAAGGACTTAATTCGAATGTCGTACTCTGCGGCAGTATGGCAGATCTCGGATCCAAGCTGATAACCCCAAAATGGTACGATCAAGTCATCAATTTGGGCATGCCATCGATAAGGGTCGAGCACAATACGTAAGTCTCGCATGGAAGCAAATCCCAGTAGAAGGTCACCAGGGAAAGTAATCTGGTCGACAACAAGGAAGGAAGCAGTGAAGTCTCTACCTTGGATAGAAAAAGTTAGGGAAGTCCGACCTCGGACACGCAGGTGAGAACCAGCTACTCCACTAAGGGAGGACACATGAGTCGGTTCTACGAGAAGGACATGTCGTAACTGCTTATCCTTAAACAAACTAGACCTAATAATATTGACTTGCGCACTAGAGTCCATGAACAAATGAACGGGCGCATTATGAACAGATGCTTGCACTATAGGGCCTATGGTTGCATTGGAAGTTATGTGCAAACAAAAAGGTGGATTGTCATCAGAAAAGACTTCATCCCCAAAACCATCTATGTCAGAGACATGTGAAGCAACATCATCTGCAGGATTGGCATTCTCGAGACTGCTTAAGGCTTCAAAGGAATTGTGAACGGGGATGGTGTACTCATTATCACCTACTGTCACCATGGGACGGTTTGACTGGGGCGCTCGAATTCCCCCGAATTGGAAGAATGAGCCTGGTTCTGGTTATTTTGAGAATTGGAAGAATGAGCCTGGTTCTGGTTATTTTGAGAACCACGATATCTGTTTCCTCTACGGGTTCTGTGGTTGGAACGGCCACGGAAAGACCTAGAGTACTGAAGGTTGTAGAGAGCATTGCACTCAGATGTGTGATGTCCATGTATTCTATGATAAGTACAGTACGGCAGTGACTGGTACTCATCATCAGTACGACGTCTCTTAGGGTAAGTATCAGGACAATTAATTGCAATATGGCCACGGAAACCACAGTTGTAACAAGTCCGCTGACTATGGTTACTTAATGTACTATGAATACTACGAGGTTCATAACGACTCTGTACACTGGTTCTTGGTGATCTCTGAGATGGTTGACGACCACAATTTGTCGCTGTGGCGCAAACAAGAGGTGGTGCAGACTGAGGTATATGTGTGAAATTACTTTTGATACATGGGAAAGTACCCTGGGGGCACAAGGAACGTACATGATTTAGGGCTGTAAGTGGTTCCATCGTCACAGTTGGAGGATTAGTCTCATAAGCACACACGAAAGCAGGTGGCATTAGTTCTTTAATTGCTCCAAAAGCTGCTATTTTAGCAAACGGTTCTGTGAATGGTTTAACCTCGTCAGGGACAAAAGCTGAGGACTGGACAGCATTGATAAATGATGATAAAAGTTTGTCTAATCTAACAGCAAAGGCACTCAACGATTCATTAGTCATGGGTGTAGCATTCACTAGTTCCCTAAGAACGACATATGGATCAGCTGTTTTTACTGGTACAAGGAAAGAACGAATCAGTTCCTCATATTGTGACCACTTAGTAAGATTCCTGAAGTCACGCATATCAAGGAGATCAACAACGTGAACAGCAGCAGGGGATCGATGAAGAGCTTCTTTAGCAAGTCTGATAAGACTTTCCTCTGAAGGAGGACCTTCAACTAGAGCATTAGCACGAGAACGAATGGCAGTAAACCATGCTTCAAGACTATGTACATGGCCATTGAATAAAGGTAACGCATCAAGGGAATCACGAGTATAACTATAGTGTCTCAGTGTCTGGGTCGGTCTGTCAGTCGATAAGGAACTGTGAGGACTGATGACAGCAGCAGCAGTAGCCTGAGAGGTCTGAGTGTCGACATTCACTAAAGTATCACTTGACGGTATGTGAGACATAATGGCAAAGAAGTTGCACGAGAACAAATAAGGCAAAAATAATGAACAATAAAAATGATACAAAAGGCTAAAATTGAAATAAAAGAGATGCAACTAATTCTGCAGAAGTAATAAAAAAATGTCTAAGATACACTGCAAGAGGAAGGACAACTCAATGTAAAGAACTGTTGGCCAAAATAAAAATTACATTGAAATATACAAGTAAAAATATTACTGGAGACTGAATTAAATGCAAAATGAGCTGTCTTTACTCTTGCTAATAAAGGAATTAACTAATAAAATTTTAAATCAATATAAAAAGTATAAAATAAAATTACTAAATTGTATGCAACGAGAGATAACTGGGAAATTTAAATATTTTCTAAGAATGCATAAACAAAATTAAAATATAATGCAAAGACAACAACAGGAAAATTAATAAAATGAAAAACAAGACTCAAACAATAATGAACTGAGAAAAATAATGCATAAAAATATCAAATAAAGAAAATAATTCACTGCAGAACAAGTGCAACAAAATAAGGTGTAGAAATAATTACTGCAGTAATAAAGTCTCACTGGGAAAACTCAGGTTAAATAATAAAATAAAAATATGAAGAAAAACTGATTGAACACTTTAACTCTTAATTGTAAATTAGACAAAACAATTTACTCAAACAGAGTAAAGAAAACACTTTACGCTAAAAAGAAATTGAAATTACACTAAGAGTAAATTTGTTCAAAGAAATATGAACAATATGAATAAAAATAAAACAAGAAACAAAACTGGAAGTGTAACACTTACAAGTGGCGGGGCAAGTGTAACACTTACAAGTGGCGGGGCAAGTGTAACACTTACAAGTGGTGGGGCACACAACACATAATCACGTATTCATTATTTTAGTATATTCTTACACAAAATCTTGCTGCGACTGATAAGACAAAAATTTGCTGGCAAAAATAATGGTACACAAGTCTGCGAAAAAAATTAGAGGAATGAGACACTGCTGGCATATGAGAAAAAGGTACACATAGAAATAAATGGATAATTTGGTAAACTGGGGTGAATATCACTGCATGAGCTACAATGGCAAATATTGGAGAATACAATGCTGAAAGAATACAATAAAAAAAAATGAATCACTTCACACAGAGTGACTGACTGGTACACTATACACAATAATACTTACTACAGACAGAGAGTAGCATAAAAAAAACACAGATAAAAAAAAATATAAGATGAGCGAAAACACTGAAAAATATTGCAAAATTAACAAGTCAAAGAAACACTGAGTCTACACTGAAAATACAATGCTTAGAGTACACAAGAAATTCACTATAAATGTCTCACACACGCAAATGTCTTTATGCAAGAAAATGTCTCTAAACAGAAAATTATCACTGAAGTCTGGAGTAGTCGACGGTGATAGTGACGAGGGTAGGTTGTCGAAGGTTGCCCTGCGCGGTGATGACTGACGCCTCCTACACTCACTGTTGTCGGAAGAAATGCGCTTTCTCGGTGAACTCACATAACTGGCTTTATCGTTGGTGCTCAGCTACAATCTTGACCAATTATGTGAGCCAAAACAGTATTAGGACCCGGTACAAGGGTGCAAACAGCCACAGGTAGATGAGGTGGGTGGCTGGTAGTCGTGGTGGCGGGTGGTGGTGGGGGCAACAGAACGGCCCTGTGCTCTCTCACTGCCACGCACTTCTCACCACTCACGAAGGTGGCTTGTAAGCCACTCTATGCCACAGGGATGGTGAAGAACACTTTTAGCATCCAACTAGGAGCACAAAGCGATACATGAAACAATACTTCAGAGGAACTTGCGTGGCTTACTTCTCTCTCTCAGCTGGGTTAGAAGCTGGGTTGGCTGACTGGCTTAACCCACAAGAATGGCTGACTGGAAGACGGGTAACGATGCACACAGCATGAAGGAGCAGGTGGATGACAGGAGACAGGCTGGATGACAGGCTGACTGGCGTTCACTTCCACAGTCTGGCTTACTGACTGGCTTAATTGCAAAATCCGGGCTGTACAACAGCTTCGGGTCATTCTTTACTTTTGATGCTATGTCATTTTCATATTGTCTCTGAGCCTCCCTTCTTATCTGTGCATATTCGTTACTGGCTCTTCGGCTGATTTCTTTATTTTCCTGAGTTCTCTGTCTTCTGTACCTCTTCCATTCTCTATCACACCTAGTTTTTGCCTCCCTACACCTTTGGGTGAACCAAGGACTCGTTCTGTTCTTCCCATTATTTCTGTTTCCCTTGAGAACAAACCTCTCCTCTGCCTCCTTGCATTTTGTTGCTACATAGTCCATCATTTCTTGTACTGGTTTTCCTGTCAGTTCCCTCTCCCACTGAATGTCTTGATGGAAGTTCCTCATGCTTGAGTAGTTCCCCCTTTTGTAGTTTGGTTTTTCCCAGCCTATTCCTGCTACTCTCTCCACTTGGAGCTCAACTATGTAGTCAAAGCACAGAATCATATGATCACTAGCTCCCAGGGGCCTTTCATACATGATACCCTCGATGTCCAAACTACTCATGGTGAATACAAGGTACAGCCTTGCTGGTTCATCCTCTCCTCTCTCTCTGGTAGTGTCTCTAACATGTTGATGCATGAGGTTTTCCAGTACCACATCCATCATCTTGGCTCTCCATGTTTTGGGACCCCCATGGGGCTCCAGGTTTTCCCAGTCATTCTCCTTGTGATTGAAATCACCCATAACTAGTAACTTTGCTCCCCCCATGTGTGCTCTCCTGGCCACCTCGGCTAGTGTGTCGATCATTGCTCTGTTGCTCTCATCGTATTCTTCTCTTGGCCTCCTGCAGTTCAGTGGTGGGTCGTACATTACTGCAATTATCACCTTATGTCCCTCAGACTGGATTGTTCCTACTAAGTAGTCCCTTTCGCCCGTGTCATCCATTCCTTCCATTTTCTCAAAATCACACTGGTTTTTAATGAGCAGTGCAACACCTCCTCCCCCTCTGCTCCCTCTGTCTTTCCTGAGGATTTGGTATCCGGATGGAAAGATTGAATCTGTTATTATTCTGGTGAGTTTTGTTTCTGTGAGTGCTATTATGTCTGGGGATGTCTCTTTGATTCTTTCGTGCCACTCCTCATACTTGTTTGTTATTCCATCTGCATTTGTATACCACACCTTCAACTTCTTTTCTAAGAATGTGGTCTGGGAGGTATATTGGGGTTGGGGAAGTGGGAGACCTGGTAAGGAACTATGGGTTGTTGCTGTGCGGGTGGAGTTTGTAATGTAGTGGGTGGGGGCATTGGATGTGGCATGGGTGTATGTGTGTGTGTGTGTACTCACCTAGTTGTACTCACCTAGTTGAGGTTGTGGGGGTCGAGTCCGAGCTCCTGGCCCCGCCTCTTCACTGATCGCTACTAGGTCACTCTCCCTGAGCCGTGAGCTTTATCATACCTCTGCTTAAAGCTATGTATGGATCCTGCCTCCACTACATCGCTTCCCAAACTATTCCACTTACTGACTACTCTGTGGCTGAAGAAATACTTCCTAACATCCCTGTGATTCATCTGTGTCTTCAGCTTCCAACTGTGTCCCCTTGTTACTGTGTCCAATCTCTGGAACATCCTGTCTTTGTCCACCTTGTCAATTCCTCTCAGTATTTTGTATGTCGTTATCATGTCCCCCCTATCTCTCCTGTCCTCCAGTGTCGTCAGGTTGATTTCCCTTAACCTCTCCTCGTAGGACATACCTCTTAGCTCTGGGACTAGTCTTGTTGCAAACCTTTGCACTTTCTCTAGTTTCTTCACGTGCTTGGCTAGGTGTGGGTTCCAAACTGGTGCCGCATACTCCAATATGGGCCTAACGTACACGGTGTACAGGGTCCTGAATGATTCCTTATTAAGATGTCGGAATGCTGTTCTGAGGTTTGCTAGGCGCCCATATGCTGCAGCAGTTATTTGGTTGATGTGTGCTTCAGGAGATGTGCCTGGTGTTATACTCACCCCAAGATCTTTTTCCTTGAGTGAGGTTTGTAGTCTCTGACCCCCTAGACTGTACTCCGTCTGCGGCCTTCTTTGCCCTTCCCCAATCTTCATGACTTTGCACTTGGTGGGATTGAACTCCAGGAGCCAATTGCTGGACCAGGTCTGCAGCCTGTCCAGATCCCTTTGTAGTTCTGCCTGGTCTTCGATCGAGTGAATTCTTCTCATCAACTTCACGTCATCTGCAAACAGGGACACCTCAGAGTCTATTCCTTCCGTCATGTCGTTCACAAATACCAGAAACAGCACTGGTCCTAGGACTGACCCCTGCGGGACCCCGCTGGTCACAGGTGCCCACTCTGACACCTCGCCACGTACCATGACTCGCTGCTGTCTTCCTGACAAGTATTCTCTGATCCATTGTAGTGCCTTCCCTGTTATCCCTGCTTGGTCCTCCAGTTTTTGCACCAATCTCTTGTGTGGAACTGTGTCAAACGCCTTCTTGCAGTCCAAGAAAATGCAATCCACCCATCCCTCTCTCTCTTGTCTTACTACTGTCACCATGTCATAGAACTCCAGTAGGTTTGTGACACAGGATTTCCCGTCCCTGAAACCATGTTGGCTGCTGTTGATGAGATCGTTCCTTTCTAGGTGTTCCACCACTCTTCTCCTGATAATCTTCTCCATGATTTTGCATACTATACATGTCAGTGACACTGGTCTGTAGTTTAATGCTTCATGTCTGTCTCCTTTTTTAAAGATTGGGACTACATTTGCTGTCTTCCATGCCTCAGGCAATCTCCCTGTTTCGATAGATGTATTGAATATTGTTGTTAGGGGTACACATAGCGCCTCTGCTCCCTCTCTCAATACCCATGGGGAGATGTTATCTGGCCCCATTGCCTTTGAGGTATCTAGCTCACTCAGAAGCATCTTCACTTCTTCCTCGGTTGTGTGCACTGTGTCCAGCACTTGGTGGTGTGCCCCACCTCTCCGTCTTTCTGGAGTCCCTTCTGTCTCCTCTGTGAACACTTCTTTGAATCTTTTGTTGAGTTCTTCACATACTTCACGGTCATTTCTTGTTGTCTCTCCTCCTTCCTTCCTTAGCCTGATTACCTGGTCCTTGACTGTTGTTTTCCTCCTGATGTGGCTGTACAACAGTTTCGGGTCAGAATTGGCTTTCGCTGCTATGTCATTTTCATATTGTCTTTGGGCCTCCCTTCTTATCTGTGCATATTCGTTTCTGGCTCTACGACTGTTCTCCTTATTCTCCTGGGTCCTTTGCCTTCTATATTTCTTCCATTCCCTAGCACACTTGGTTTTTGCCTCCCTGCACCTTTGGGTAAACCATGGGCTCATCCTGGCTTTTTCATTATTCCTGTTACCCTTGGGTACAAACCTCTCCTCAGCCTCCTTGCATTTTGTTGCTACATCTTGTGTGTGTGTGTGTGTGTGTGTGTGTGTGTGTGTACTCACCTATTTGTACTCACCTATTTGTGGTTGCAGGGGTCGAGTCCTAGCTCCTGGCCCCGCCTCTTCACCGGTTGCCACTAGGCCCTCTCTCTCTCCGCTCCATGAGCTTTATCAAACCTCGTCTTAAAACTGTGTATGGTTCCTGCCTCCACTACGTCATTTTCTAGGCTATTCCACTGCCTTACAACTCTATGACTGAAGAAATACTTCCTACTGTCTCTCTGACTCATTTGTGTCTTCAACTTCCAATTGTGGCCTCTTGTTTCTGTGTCCCCTCCCTGGAACATCCTGTCTTTGTCCACCTTGTCTATTCCACGCAGTATTTTATATGTCGTTATCATGTCTCCCCTGACCCTCCTGTCCTCCAGTGTTGTCAGGCCGATTTCCCTTAATCTTTCTTCATAGGACATTCCCCTTAGCTCTGGAACTAACCTTGTCGCAAACCTTTGTACTTTCTCTAGTTTCTTGACGTGCTTTATCAAGTGCGGGTTCCAAACAGGTGCTGCATACTCCAGTATGGGCCTGACATACACGGTGTACAGTGTCTTGAATGATTCCTTACTAAGGTATCGGAATGCTGTTCTCAGGTTTGCCAGGCGCCCATATGCTGCAGCAGTTATCTGATTGATGTGTGCTTCCGGAGACATGCTCGGTGTTATACTCACCCCAAGATCTTTCTCCTTGAGTGAGGTTTGCAGTCTTTGGCCACCTAGCCTATACTCTGTCTGTGGTCTTCTGTGCCCTTCCCCTATCTTCATGACTTTGCATTTGGCAGGATTAAATTCGAGAAGCCATTTGCTGGACCAGGTGTCCAGTCTGTCCAGGTCTCTTTGAAGTCCTGCCTGGTCCTCATCAGATTTAATTCTCCTCATTAACTTCACATCATCTGCAAACAGGGACACTTCTGAGTCTAACCCTTCCGTCATGTCGTTCACATATGTGTGTGTGTGTGTGTGTGTGTGTGTGTGTGTGTGTGTGTGTGTGTGTGTGTGTGTGTGCGTGTGTGTGTGTGTGTGTGAGTGTGTGTGTGTATGTGTGTGTGTGTGTGTGTGTGTGTGTGTACTCACCTAATTGTATGTAATCACTTAATTGCAGTTGCAGGGGTTGAGACTCAGCTCCTGGCTCTGTCTCTTCATTGATTGCTACTATGTCCTTTCTCTCTCTGCTTCCTGAGCTTTGTCATACCTCGTCTTAGAGCAATGTATGTTTCCTGCTTCCACTTGCTAAGCTGTTCCACTTCCTGACGACTCTGTGACTGAAGAAGTACTCCCTAACATCCATGTGACTCGTCTTAGTCTTCAGCTTCCAATAGTGACCCCTTGTTTCTGTATTCCCTCTCTGGAACATCATGTCTCTGTCCACCTTGTCTATTCCATGCATTATTTTGTATGTTGTTATCATGTCTCCCCTGACCCTCCTGTTCTCCAGTGTCGTCAGTCCGTGTGTGGGTGTGTATGTGTGTGTGTGTGTGTTTGTGATTGTGTGTGTCTTTCACTTACATTCACAACTGTCTTTGCTTTTATTTTTATTAACATATCAGCCGATTCCCACCATGGCAGGGTGGCCCGAAAAAGAAAAGTTTTCATCATCATTCACTCCATCACTGTCTTGCCAGAAGGGTGTTTTACACTACAGTTAAAAAACTGCAACATTAACACCCGTCCTTCAGAGTGCAGACACCGTACTTCCCATCTCCAGGACCCAAGTCCGGCCTGCCGGTTTCCCTGAATACCTTCATAAATGTTACTTTGCTCACACTCCAACAGCATAACAAGTATTAAAAACCATTTGTCTCCATTCATTCCTATCAAATATGCTCACTCGAGCTTGCTGGAAGTCCTCGCACACGAAACCTCCTTTACCCCCTCTATCCAACCTTTCCTAAGCTGACCCCTACCCTACCTTTCCTCCACTACAGATTTATATGCTGTCGAAGTCATTCTCTTTAGTTCCATTCTCTCTACATGTCTGACCCACCTCAAAAACCCTTCCTCAGCCCTCTGGATAATAGTTTTGGTAATCCCACACCTCCTCCTAATTTCCAAAAAACGAATTCTCTGCAGACATGACATCTCCACAGTCTCAAGCCTTCTCCTCATTGCAACATTCATCACTCATGCTTCATACTCATATTAGAATGTTGGTATAACTATACTCTTATACAATCCCTTCTTTGCTTCCACGGACAAAGCTCTATGTCTCCACAGACGTCTAAGTGCACCGCTCACCTTTTCCCCTCATCAATTGTATGATTCACCTCATTTTTCATTGACACATCTGCTGAGAAGTCCACTCCTAAATATCTGAATACATTCACCTCCTCCAAACTCTTTTCCTCCAATCTGATATCCAGTCTTTCATCCCCTAATCTTTTTGTTATCCTCTTCATCTTACTCTTTCCTATATTCACTTTTAATTTTCTTCTTTTACATAACCTACCAAATGCATCCATCAACCTCTGCAACTTCTCTTCAGAATCTCCAAAATGCACAGTGTCATCAGCAAAAAGCAAATGTGACAACTTCCATTTTGTGTTTGATTCTTTTTTCTTATAACTCCACGCCTCTTGTTAGGTAAGACACATATGCAACAGTTAGGTATCTTTATTTCGAAACGTTTCGCCTACACAGTAGGCTTCTTCAGTCGAGTACAGAAAAGTTGATAGAAGCAGAAGAGACTTGAAGACGATGTAATCAGTCCATCACTCTTAAAGTTTTGAGGTGGTCAGTCCCTCAGTCTGGAGAAGAGCATTGTTCCATAGTCTGAAACAATATGGAGTTGAAGTGACAGGATGGAGCCTTATATAGCGCCAGAGGGTGAGACGTAGGTCACTAGTAGAACGCAGATGTTGGGAGGTCAGGTCCCTCTCAAATCCAGCCGTTCTCACTAGTAGAGGTTGTCGAAGTTGATTTCAGGTCTGTTCCAAGATACCCTGAAATCAACTTCGACAACCTCTACTAATGAGAACGGCTGGATTTGAGAGGGACCTGACCTCCCAACATCTGCGTTCTACTAGTGACCTACGTCTCACCCTCTGGCGCTATATAAGGCTCCATCCTGTCACTTCAACTCCATATTGTTTCAGACTATGGAACAATGCTCTTCTCCAGACAGAGGGACTGACCACCTCAAAACTTTAAGGGTGATGGACTGATTACATCGTCTTCAAGTCTCTTCTGCTTCTATCAACTTTTCTGTACTCGACTGAAGAAGCCTACTGTGTAGGCGAAACGTTTCGAAATGAAGATACCTAACTGTTGCATATGTGTCTTACCTAACAACCTGTCGGTATTTTATACCATTTTAGTGTCCACGCCTCTTGCCAAGACCCTCACATCCACTTCTCTTACAACCCCATCTATAAATGTATTGAACAACCACTGTGACATCACACATCCTTGTCTAAGGCCTACATTTACTGGGAAATAATCTCCCTCTCTCCTACTTACTCTAACCTGATCCTCACTATCCTTGTAAAAACTCTTCACTGCTTTCAGTAACCTACCTCCTATACCATACACCTGCAACATCTGCCACATTGCCCCTCTATCCACCCTGTCAAACGCCTTTTCCAACTCCATAAATGCCACAAAAGCCTCTTTACCCATATCTAAATACTGTCCACCTATATGTTTCAGTGTAAACACTTTGTTTACACACCCCCTACCTTTCCTTAAGCCTCCTTGTTCATCTGCTATCCTACTCTCCGTCTTTCTCTTAATTCTTCAATAATAACTCTACCATACACTTTACCAGGTATACTCGACAGACTTATTCCCCTATAATTTTTGCACTCTCTTTTGTCCCCTTAGCCCTTATAAGAACATAAGAACATAAGAAAGAAGGAACACTGCAACAGGCCTGTTGGCCCATACTATGCAGGTCCTTCACAGATTCATCCCACTAATAGAATATTTGCTCTCATAAGAAATAAGAACATAAGAAATAAAGATCACTGTAACAAGCCTACTGGTCTATGCAAGGCAGCTCCAATTCTCCCCACCGGCTTAAGCCAATGCCTTGACCTAGTGAGGTCAGACAAGTCACTTAAGGGAGGAGCACTGCGTCCGACGTAGCAGCTAGTCAGGTCAAACTCACACTCAACCACACCCTCTCATGTATTTATCCAACCTATTTTTAAAACTACACAATGTCTTAGCGTCTATGATGATACTCGGGAGTTTGTTTCACTCATCCACAACTCTATTACCAAACCAGTGCTTTCCTATATCCCTCTTGAATCTGAATTTTTCCAATTTAAAGCCATTGCTGCGAGTCCTGTCTATGTTACATATTTTTAGCATGCTTTTTACATCCCCTTTATTAATTCCTGTTTTCCATTTATACACCTCAAACATATATCCCCTAATTTTACTCCTTTCTAGAGTCCAGATTCAGGGCCCCTCAATCTTTCCTCATAGGGAAGATTTCTGATACATGGGATCAACTTTGTCATCCTCCTTTGTACGTTTTCCAAAGCATTTATATCCATTCTGTAATACGGTGAGAAAAACTGCGCAGCATAATCCAAATGAGACCTAACCAAGGATATATAGAGTTGAAGAACAACCTGAGGGCTTCTATTATTTATACTTCTTGATATGAAGCCAAGGATTCTGTTAGCTTTATTGCAGACACTGATGCACTGTTGTCTTGGTTTCAGATTACTACTAACCAGAACTCCTAAATCATTTTCGCAATCCGTAATACTCAGATCTACATTATTTAGTTTATATGTTGCATGGTTATTTTCCTGTCCAACATTTAGAACATTGCCTTTGTCTATATCAAACTGCATCTGCCACTTCTCCGACCATTGTATGAATTTATTCAAATCATCCTGGAGTGCCCTAAAGTCCTCAATAGGATGAATTGGACGGCCTATTTTGGTGCCATCAGCAAATTTACTCATTTCGCTATTTATTCCCTCATCTACGTCGTTTATGTAGATTGTGAACAAAAAGTGGTCCAACACTGACCCCTGTGGAACACTGCTTGTGTCGTGCACCCTTTCTGATTTCTCCCCATTTATGCAAACTCTCTGCTGTCTATTCGTCAACCATGCCTCAACCCAGGAAAAAATTTCTCCTATTCCATGTGCCTTAATTAGTTTCCTCAATAACCTCTGATGTAGAACTTTATCGAAAGCCTTACTGAAGTCCATATAAACAATATCATATTCAATACCATGATCTACCTCCTCAGTTACCCTAGTGAAGAAAGTCAGTAAATTCGTAAGACAGGAACGCCCCTTTGTTAAACCATGCTGAGATTCATTAATCAATTTATGCCTTTCGAGATGGCTACAAATTGCTTCGGCAATTGATTCCATAAATTTTCCCACTATGGAGGTAAGGCTTATTGATCTATAGTTCGAAGCTAGGGACCTGTCACCTGCCTTGTAAATAGGTATTACATTTGCCATTTTCCATTTATCAGGCACTATGCTAGTTTGCAGTGATGTGTTGAAAAGATTAGCCAAAGGTATCCTAAGTTCCTCTTTACATCCCTTTAATACCCTTGCAAACAGTTCATCAGGGCCAGGGGATTTGTTAGATTTTAATTTCTCTATTTGTCTGAGATCAATATCACTAGTTACCACAATCATGCATAGTTTATTGTCATGTTCTACATAATCTATTATTTCTGGATTTTCGACAGTATTTTTTTTGGGTAAAAACTGAGAGGAAATAAGTATTGAAAATTTCACACATATCCTTATCACTATCGGTGATCTGACCAGAGTTACTCTTAAGTGGGCCAATCTTGTCCCTAATCTTACTTGTATATACCTGAAAGAACCCTTTTGGGTTAGACTTTGAATCCCTTGGGACCTTAGCCTCATAATCCCTTTTTGCTTTTTTTATTCTTTTTTTTATTTCTTTCTTTAACTGAATATATTGATTTCTTAACTGCCCATCCCCTCTTTTATACGCCTATATATGCCTCCCTTTTGACCAATGAGATATTTCAATCTATTGTTCATCCATTTGGGATAATTTTTGTTAGATCTAATTTCCCTTCTCAGAACAAAAGTTGTCTGGGAAGCTAGAACTATGCTACCTGACCCATAGTCAGAACATCCCAATTTATCCCACCCAGGTAATTTTTTAGTCCCATGAAATCGGCCAAGCGAAAGTCTGGGACAGAGATTTGATTTCAGTTATCCAGGTAACCCCCGTGATATATTGAAACTAGGTGATTTGTGATTGCTTTCTCCAAGCTCGTCATTAACCTCGAGATTATTAACTAGTGATTCTTTGTTGGCAAGAACCAAGTCAAGTAGATTGTTTCCTCTAGTTGATTTTGTAACAGACTGTTTTTAAAAGCAATCCTTAACCATATCAAGAAAATCACTAGACTCAAAATTTCCTGTCACAATGTTTCAATTTGTCTAAAGTGAAAACCTCCCATTAACACAACATTTTCATATCTAGATGCCTTACGAATTTCGTCCCATAGCAGCTTACTGCTCTCCCTATCAAGGTTTTGGGGACCCATAAATCACGCCCAAAATTAACTTTTCACGACCCTCGAGAAACTGTAGCCAAACAGATTCTGTGTCCGATGTTTCTAATCTTATATCATGTCTATCACGACAATTTAAATTATCTCTGACACCGTCCACTATTGACCCTATCAGTATGGAATACGTTATAATCCCATATGCTGCATTCAGAAGGCATTTCTCTATCTTTCAAGTTGAACCAGGTCTCTGTTATAGCAATACTCTCTATATTACCTGCACTTGCATTAATCTTAGTTCATTTATCTTATTTCTTAGACTCCTACTATTTGTATAGTAAACCTTAAGGGAGCAAGTAACTTGTTGCCCTCTACTGTCTCTCTTTGTTTATTGATCAGTTAATTTGCCTTTACTAGCAACTTTATTTTGAATATTGTCTTTTTAACTTATCTCTGAGGTATCCCGGTAATATCTGCTATTTTCAACCCTGATTGTTTCCCACACCTATACCTCTATAATCTATCAGTTTAAAGTCCTAGACAAGTCACCGATAACCCCCTCAATCGAATTAGCTAATGCAACCACTCCAGCCCCAGAGAGATGAACCCCATCCCTTGCATATATATCACGTTTACCATAGAATATATCCCAGTTATCAATGAATGGGACCACAAGTTCCTTGCAGTAACTGTCTAGTCAGCAATTTATTCCAGTTGCCCATTCATTGCCTACTCCCCTTCAAGGCAAGATGCTACATATGATTGGGATCCCTCCCTTAGACCTGACTACATCTATGGCTGACCTATACTTATCCAGCAGCTCCTGTCTCCTGCCATTTCCAATGTCATTACCACCAGCACTAAGATAATGGGCTTGTTCCCATTCCCTGGCATAATCTTATCCAACCTGCTATGTCACCAACACCAGCTCCTGGGAGGCACACTCTCTGTCTGACCTTTCTATCTCTGTTACAAAAAGCATGGTCCATATATCTTACCTGAGAATCACCCACAATCAGAATATTCTTACCTTGATAAGCAAGGGAGTCAGTGTTACCTTTAACCTCATTAACCACTGAAGTACACTCGTCCTGGAGAACAGAGAATCGATTTCCTACCTTCACATCTTCTTTTAACTTTCCTTATCATCCTTCTTCCTGAACTGTGAACCACTTGCCACTTAAAGTGGCTGCCACTCTCCAAATCACTGCTGGCAACTTTTTCCTCCTTACCAGCTACAACCATCTCACACTCACTCCCAAACCCCTCTAGATGAATCTTCAGCCTCCTATTTTCCTCCTGAAGAAGTAGAATCTCCTTCTTCAATACTTTAACGTGAGATTCTAAAACACTACAACAAGCCATGATGCTAGGTAACACCCCACGCTAATCCCATACTGCTTATGACAGGTATAACCACACGTGATCACTGACCTCAGCATACTATGCACACGAACTATGCATGCTCTCTGCCAGTCCCTAGGTACCTTACCTTCTTCCATACATTTATTAAATAATAGCACCAACCACTCCAAAGCTATATCCCCACCTGCTTTAAACATTTCTATCCTTATCCTCTCAACCCAAGCTGCCTTATACCCTTTCAATCTACCCACTTCCTTACGAGCTTCCCTCACACTCACAACTGGCTCTTCCTCACTCCTACAAGATGTTATTCCTTCTTGCCCTATATACGAAATCACAGCTTTTCTACCTTTATCAACATTTAACAATTCTTCAAAATATTCCCACCACCTTCCCGATACCTCCAACTCTCCATTTAATAACACTCCTTCCCTATTTTTTAACTCTCAAATCCATTTGTTCCCTAGGCTTCCTCAATTTATTAATCTCACTCCAAAACTTTTTCTTATTTCCAAACAAATTTGTTGATAACATCTCACCCACTCTCTCATTTGCTCTCTTTTAATATTGCTTCACCACTCTCTTAACTCTTTTTTTCTCTCCATATACTCTTCTCTCCTTGCATCACTTCTACTTTGTATAAATCTCTCATAGGGCAACTTTTTCTCTCTTTACACCATTATTCCACCAATTGATCTTCTTCCCTCTCGCACCCACTTTCCTGAAATCACAAACTTCTGCTGAATACTCTAACTTACCCCATACATCTTTGACCCCAATTGTCTATACTCTCACTAGCCCATCTCCGCCAATACCTGTTTATATCTTACCCTAACTGCCTCCTCTTTTAGTTTATAAACCTTCACCTCTCTCTTCCCTGATGCTTCTATTCTCCTTGTATCCCATCTACCTTTTACTCTCAATGTAGCTACAACTAGAAAGTGATCTGATATATCTGTGGCCCCTTTATAAACATATACATCCTGAAGTCTACTCAACAGTCTTTAATCTACCAATACATAGTCCAGCAAACTACTGTCATTATGCCGTACATCACATCTTGTATACTTATTTATCCTCTATTTCTTAAAATATAAATTACCTATAACTAAACCCCTTTCTATACACATTTCAATCAAAGGGCCCCCATTATCATTTACATTGTGGCACCCAAACTTACCTACCACACCATCTCTAAACGTTTCTCCTACTTTAGCATTTAGGTCCCCTACCACAATTACTCTCTCACTTGGTTTAAAGGTTCCTATACATTCGCTTAACATCACCCAGAATCTCTCTCTCCTCTACACTCGTCATCTTCTCCACGCTTATTATGACCCACTTTTCACATCCGACCCTTGTTGTAATCCACATAATCCTTGAATTTACATATTTATATTCCCTCTACTCCTTCCTTAACCCTTCTTGAGGCAAATGGCCATAAATTTAGAAATTCGAACTGAACTCCCTATAGTGGATAGAGTAACTCAATGTATGGTCAATGAGTCTATATAAATGGAATTCAGATGGTTAGTTTTCAAGTAATTGCTAGTCAGTGAAACCCTAATTTATTATGGGCTGCCTGTTTAAGGGAGTATAAATTTGGATGTTGCAAACTTGCAAAGGTTAATAAAACAGCAAATAACTATTTTTTTAATTTATTATACAAACAGACAATATAAAAAAACATAAATGGAACTTGTATCCAAACCTTTTTTTAGGTATTAGAAAAATATAAAAAGAAACCAAATTGCTACATTGACACATTGCAAAGGGATAAAATTTTCAAGTCCCATATTCCTGAATTCCCTGAGAAAGAACAGTCATTGTATATTACTAATTGCTAGAATGGAAGGGTATGAAGCAATTTTTATCCTTCTTTATGCAAAGATTTACTTTGCATATGAAGCAATAAAATGACGATGTGGTATAATTGTTCTTGTTCAACAGGCATCTCCTCGATCCTAATACCTTTCTTTTTCTTGACTACTTTTCACTTTTCTTCCTCATCATCACTTGACACCTCTGCATCCAGTGGCAAGTATTCATCACCACTTTCAAGCAAGCAATTCTGAGTCATCTACCTCCAGTTCTGAGTCACTTTCCTCCAAAACAGACATTTTGACTTGGTGTTGGAGGGCTCACCATAAAACAATTTCTCATTGATCTGGAAGGACAATAAAAACGTTCTGTACACATCCAGACCACTACAAAATTCATATAAGCAATAGAAATATTTTTTATAAATATTTATTTACTGAAATTGAAAACTGCTCCTAAAAGGGCACAACAAAATTTTTTGAGGTCTCTCTTGTTTTTCTCCTTTTCTTTTTTAATTTGTATAATTTTTATGTTCAGATAATTACAATTTGTAGTAGTTCTTGTGATTTCATAGCTAATCTTTGTTCTGACACTAATATTAGGTACTGAAATAGTACTCAAATAATCTCCAACACAGTGACAGATGAACATTGCTGCAATGTTTTGGATATGCAGGAGTATATAATAATAATAATAATAATAAAAATAATACTACTAATAATACTACTAATAATATGTTCCCTTGTAGCATGATGTAAGACTAGTGTCACTCCACTGCTGACAGTGTATCAATGGTGACATCTGATGAGCGTACGCTGTCAGTTAAACATGTCTGTCTCTGTATTTGTCTGTCTGTCTGTCTGTCTGTCTAGCATTCTGTCTGTCTAGCTCTCTGTCTGTCTAGCTCTCTGTCTGTCTAGCTCTCTGTCTATCTGTGTATCTCTCTATCTCTCTGTCTAACTCTCTGTTTATCTCTGTCTCTGCTTATCTGATTCTCTCTGTCTGCTTGTCTCCCTCGGTCTCTCTGACGAGTGTCACTCCACTGCTGACAGTCCTGGTGACATCTGATGAGCGTACACTGTCTTGGCTGTAATTGTTTTCACTGTTACAAATCAACATGTTTGTCTGTCTGTCTGTCTAGATAGCTGTCAATCTGTCTAGCTCTCCATCTGTCTCTGTCTAGCTCTCAGTTTATCTGTTTCTGCTTATCTGTCTGTCTGCTTGTCTCTCTCTCTCTCTCTCTGTCTCAGAGAGAGAGAGCGACTCGTGAACCAACAGGTATTACACACGACGAATGCGTCGTCACGTCTGTTCCCTCAGCAAGTGTAAATACGTATTACTTGCCAGTCATGCATACTATGCATTATATCTATAAACAGATTACAGCATTTTACCTGGATTTTTTGGTTATCCTAGGTGATTTCATTATGTATAAGTATTTATGTGTACCTGTGAGACAGATATAGAAATAGAGACAGACAGAGATAGAGATACAGAGATAGACAGAGATAGAGATACAGAGATAGAGACAGAAACAGATATAGATACAGACAGACAGAAGGAGATAGAGACAGCCAAAATCATTGACTTTGTTCCTCTTGGCTTGAAAGGAATATTGTAGAACTGGCATTTAATAAGCATGAAAGCATTCATTATACAATATCAATGGTGGGTTATTCAAATAGTTGAGGCAATAGTACAGTCAAAAACAGGGCTCTTATACGAATGCACTGGACTGTCTCAAATGCTGTGTCACACCGAGAAATTAGGGCCTATTTTGTCTACATTTTCTGAAGGTTTAACCAGAGTTTGCCTCAGAATCATGCGGGATGAATTAGTTACAGATACCTCGTTCTTTAAATGAGTTTATTTTAATGAGCCCCGTTTTCTCGTCCTTTAAATGGACCTGCTTTCTTGTGGATTGTACTCCATAATTTCCAGTAACTTCCATATCACTGCCAATATAATTCTATATATAAAATTACTTATATCATAACGGAGTCTGACGGAAATAGTGGTTTTCTGGGGGGTTCGCATGGAATTTCAGAATCAAACGGCTAATAACATATTTCATTAGACTATCAGATTCAAAAGAAAAAGTTATTAGACTCTCAAAAGTCACTCTGACTTTTTTTGGGTTATCCTAGGTACTTTACACATTTGCTACTATGTATGACATTCTATGTATGGTACACTGTATTTGTGTATACCTGAATTAACTTACTTGGGTCGGTTCAGGTCGTGTCTGGTCGCTCATTTGTTACACCAACTGCCAGAAAGAAGTCGCTGAACTCGCTCGCTCATAATAATGCTTCCTCGTGCCTACTTGAACGATGAAATAAAGTGGGACTTCAGTCTGTTCCTCTAAAATTCAGCAATCATCTTCCTTCATTAGTCTCTCCTTGGATGGAGCTGGGAAGCGGAAACGGTGATCCGCCACGAGGCGAAGAAGGAACTGCTTCTGCTCCTCGTCCTTGGTCAGTAGACTTATTCATTTCCAGAAATATCGTGTTCATCTCCCATGTTTCGGAGTCTTTATTCAAGAAGATTTTTCCTTTCCCTTCCTCTGCTCAGCAATGACACTAACCATCTTCAGTGTCCTCTTAGCCATGAACTGCTTCAGTCTGACTTCGATCTCTGGAATACTTTGCAGGTGACGGGGACACCCTGGTTTCTTTTCCAGCTCAAGATTGGTCATCATCTTGTGCTTTGTCACAATGTCCACTTTCTCGTTGAAGAACGCCAATCCAACCAGGTGCTCCGCCAGATACCAGAGAAGGCGTGAAAAGTGATGGCAACAGTAATTGCAATCTCTTTGCCTAGATATGCTCGAAGGGTTTGGAGGAAGTCCAAGTCATGGGGAGGGGTTTGGGCGTCACACGAGCCTTGTTCTAGAACTGGACGTTGATCAAGGCGAAAAGTGAGAGTAGGTTCTGCTTCAGGTGAAAGAATTGTGACATACAAAGTACGTCTGCTCACATCGGAAGCTGGACAGTTGAGAATAACTCAATGGAGACACCCAATTAACCACCATTCCGATGCGTTTCGAGTACGTGGTGCTGAGGCTACCATCTGTGATAGAGAGAAACCAAAGATGAAGTTTTGCGCAACCTTTAAATATCCATGAAATGGTCCAAATTTTGGCATACAATACAGGTGCAGATAGTGAAATAAAAATTACATTGAGGAGAACAATTCCCTTTAAGTTATAAAATTAACATGTATTTTTGGATTGGTCTAATATATATATATATATATATATATATATATATATATATATATATATATATATATATATATATATATATATATATATATATATATATATATATATATATATATATATGTATATTATATATATAATATAAGAAAGTACCACCTCTAGAACTGTCCTGGGGTCCCTCATCCTCAGAGAAAAGAATAAACTTGCTTCAGGGAAAACTCAAGGTTCTCCCTGAAGCTGTTTGAGAATTTTCTCCTACCACCCCCTATATTTCAGGTATGTTTTATTTAAAGACAAAATACATTGGACAAACATTCACAAAAATACAACAGAAAGTAAAACAACATAGGTAACTCAGAGCTGCATCTCGAATACTTTGTCCAGCTCCCCTGCAGTGGGCCGCATGCCCAGAATGCTGCTGGCATTTCCTCTCTGGATCGCAACACTGAGTCTCTGAAAGAGGAAGCTGGTCGCCCTGTGGTCCTTGGTTTCTGTGATGACCTTTTCACCCAGCTCTTTGAGAAACTTCATAGCACACTTGCCCCATGTTCCCTATTGGAATGAAGTTATAGCAAGGGGGAAGGTCTTCATATTTTCGGATATTCTTGGTCTCCCTGTGGCTGGCAGCTCCACCTCCTTCCACTACGGAGTATGGCAAGTAGGTGTCTGCCAATGTGGCGGCACAGGTGTAGTCCTAGGCAATCTGCTTTCCATCCTTCCAGGGCAGCATAGTGGCTCCATCAGGACGTTTTTGACTTCCATCAGACCTCTGTACTTGGGGTTCCCGTTGAGCTGGGCAACGGGCTGTGGCGAGGCTTCTCTTTATGATGTCATTGACCTCCTCATGTCAGGCATACTTCCCTTCTGCTGTGTGACACACGAGACCATGAAGTCCGAATTGATCAGCTGTCGCCCTGCCGCAAATACACCTATGTTCGGTGAGGATGGGGGCGGCTAGGCGAAGAGCAACACCAATCCGAATGGCCTGTGGGTCGAGACGGGTGCCCAGGGAGGAATTGGGAACAGCTAACAGGAAATCTCCTGAGTTTGGTGCCTCGGGGGACATCGATACCATGCCTAACCCTTTTAGGGTAGGGTAGGTGCCTGAGTCCGAGCCTTTAGCTCATAAGACTGTCATTCCCATTTCCCCCCTTGGAGCGGGAATGGCAGACCAGAGAGGCCTAGCTTGTGGCTAGGCCTGGGTACAGTTGGTCCCAACGATGAGGAGGTACTTGTGCCTCCTCCCATGGGAGACTTAGGTCTCAGACACTCCCTAAAGAGGGAGCCAAGGCCGGGCCACCACTTGGAAAAGGCCCGGGCCGGGAGAATACCGGCTAATCTTTAATAATAATAATAATAATAATGTGGTGCCTTCACTGCCAGGAGACGAGCTTTGACCTTTCCTGAAGCATTGGAGAGGATTGTGTTGGAGATTTTTTCCATGATCGGTTTGTCCCAGCGGGACTGTTTGTGCTCTTTGGGAGGAGCTGGTCTACTGGAGGAGTCTGTAAGAGTGTCCCACCGAATCACTGCTTCAGTAAACCTGGGGTCTTGAGCTCCTACCACTTCTCTCAAGCGTTCAGAAACTATCTTCTTGACTAATGCACTGGAAGCCAAACACGAAGACAGAAAAGCAGGTAAAGCAACATGCGTTGATTTGCTCACCCCTATACCTCCCAGTCGCACTGGGAGGGTTGCCTGATACCATTGCTCATCCTCTAGTGACAGGTTCAGTACCTTATGAAAAGTTGATCTCAGGCGTGCGTCATATTCGTCGAGTGTTGGGTTGTCAAAAGAGGGTGCACACCTCAGAAAGTGAGTCTTGGCATAGAAAGGCACCTTGTGAGGAGATACAGAGCATGATGGGCATCAAGATCGCTTATTCTCTCCTCCATTCTCATCAGGTCATTCAATTTGTCCTTGAGGACAGTGTCGATGGCCTGGTGACCCAGCGGTGCTTCCAAGAGGGTACTGTTGGACAGAGTGGTAGTAGAGACTACTTTGGCAGGTTAAATCACCACCACCAGATGTAGACCAAACGATATATAAACTTTGCTTGATGGACTACTATCACATCCTGCGTCATTATGTACTGGAGTGCGATAAAATTAATGAATTTAGAGACAACTCAGAAATGTTCAAGAAATGCAAAGCATTTTATCCACAGTTGTATATTACAGACCATTCTGGAGAAATACCCTGACTTTGCCCACTGTAAATAAAACATTACCATGTGTGGGTGTGTGCATGCTTGTGTGTGTGTATATGTTTGTATGCTCGTGTGCATGTGTGTGTGTCTGTGTCTATGTGTGTGTGTTGCAACCCCTGAATGGGTTGCAATGATTAATATGTATATATATAATTATTACCTTTTCATATAATTTTATATTGCTTATATTTGCGATAATAGCTAAATCTAAATGTATTGCTTTATATTATTATTTGACTAAGTTATGATGTTAGGTAGGATGTAACATATTATGTGCTCAGTTCAAGTCTTGATTGTCTAACTACTGTAATTATCACTTGTGGCTCGTTACTCTGCCGGCTTCTGTTGCTGAGCAGCAGGTGTCCACGGAACTATCACGTGATTGAGGGGGACGGGGGTGTCCTCACCTTGCCTGAAGTATTCAGTCTGGTCTAGACTCTCTTGGTGGTTGGACGTATTCCTGACAAGTGCCTAAATCTCCCTTATTGGCCCTTGTTGGAAGATCGTCTCTAGCTTTCTTGTTAGTTCGGTAAAACTCTGTTCACAGAACATTGTATAGACTTAGTGATTTTCGACGTTGTACTGAGGTTGTGTGTCTCTTAGACACTCTGAGCAACTCAGGTCCTGAGCTGTAGCTTCTGACTTAACTTGTACTGGTATCTGTGTATTATCACAGTCGGGAATTTTCTTATGCTGAACATAGATTCAATAGTATGGGAGTTTTGTGACTTTTGTGGTGGATCTGCAGATGGTCCCTACTTAGTGTCGTTATATTATCTCCTTGTTCCTGATTCTGTGTCGCAGTTGCTTGTTATATTGCTCTTGGGCTTAGCATTCTTTTTATTGTTCAAGCAGACTGTTCTGACTGCCAGTTGGTCAAGAAGTTAGTTTATTTGAGGATTTTGTCATACACTTGTTTAAGTCTAGTGGAGTCGTGAGACATAGCAAACTACTTAGAGCACTTACACACATACACACAAACTTACTTGTACATATTTGTAATATCTTATTAAATGTTAATGTACCAGACGGTACTTAAGAATTATAAATGTGATAGGTGCTTTCAGCACAATAATACTGTACACGAGAGAAGTGATTATTCTTATTTTGTTGATTATTGTGATTAATTTAATTTCATATACGCCTAGACAACTAAATTAATAAATTTATTAAATTTTAATTTCTCTAGTTAGTAGCCTACCAGTTGTAATCCTGAAGCACTAATAATTCATACTGAATTCTAATGGATAATTGGACAAGGATACTGACTAATTGTTACAAAAACCCAGTAACAGGCTGGATGCTAGAAGGGCAGTCCTTTCTAGTATTCACTGGAGATCTCTAAGCTTTTAGAATCGCTTTTTTTTGTAACAGTGTGCCCTCATATATGTGTGTGCGCGCGCTCGTGTGAGTGTACGACCCACTTAATATTTGTACTTATAACTCATTACAATTGTAAGCAGATGTGGACGTGTCAGTGGCTCATTACATTGTAATTTGTTCATGATTGAAACCATGTATACCAGTGTAGATGGTTCATTACCTTTGTAACTTGTTCATGTTTATGACCAGATCTACCTGGAGTTCATTACCTCTGTAACTTGTTCGTGTTTATGACCAGATCTACCTGAAGTTCATTACCTTTGTAACTTGTCATGACTGTGACCAGATCTACCTGAAGTTCATTACCTTTGTAACTTGCCATGATTATGACCAGATCTACCTGGAGTTCATTACCTTTGTAGCTTGTCATGATTGTGACCAGATCTACCTGGAGTTCATTACCTTTGTAACTTGTCATGATTGTGACCAGATCTACCTGAAGTTCATTACCTTTGTAACTTGCCATGATTGTGACCAGATCTACCTGGAGTTCATTGCCTTTGTAACTTGCCATGTTTGTGACAAGATCTACCTGGAGTTCATTACCTTTGTAACTAGTTCAGCTACCATAACTTTGGGGTCCAGTCCCTGGACCCATTATGTACCTCTTAAATCTTTTGACCACCGCCCACAGGATGGGTATGGGGTGACTACCGCCAACAGGATGTGAATGAGGTGGCTACCGCCCACAGGATGGGTATGGGGTGACTACCGCCCACATGATGGGTATGGGGCGACTACCGCCCACAGGATGGGTATGGGATGCATAATAAATATATTAAACTAATTGTGGCGGCATAGTTCTTCTGAAAATGAGTGAAGATGAAGAGTAACATATTGGATGGAGTATTTCGGTGGTTGACGACTTTGTAGAAGCTCGCATCTATATATATAAGAACTTACTAAAGTTCGGGTTCCTCAAGAATTAGACCTGTCAAACTCAACTGAGTAATCATAAGACCAGTGACACATTACGTTGTTGCTGCTGAGCTCAGTAAGAGAAGCAACAAGTTTAGAAAAAATAGGGTAGAACCAGCAGTAATACCCTACTATAACCAGCACTCTTCGGATTCCATATCTTGTGGTACCTGAAGTGCTGAGATAGCACAAATCTTAGCATCAATAAGAGCAACCTCAGGTTGACCTATGCAAAACACGAGATATGTAATCTTGTTTTGCTCAAAACTACATTTAGCCAAGTTCATTGTGAAGTTGTAGTGAACCAGTTTCTCAAATAATGCTCTGAGACGTGCAAATGTTGCTCTTAATCGCTGCTATATACCACTAGGTCGTCAAGGTAGGCTTCTACCTCGTCTACTTCATCAGACGTTGGAAGGATGACTCAGCAATACAGACGAGATAGTTGAACAATCCATCTTGAACGATGAAACAGGTACAAGAAGAAGAGGAGCAGGTGGGAGTGTGTCAACAGGCGTGATCATCATTTAACACATGTGGCAGCGTCGCACATGATCAGAGACAGATCTTTTATTTTTGGCCAAATGAAATGTTTCCTGTCATCCAGATGTCCTATGAAAATATTGTGAGCACAATCCATACTGTACTCATGAAATGTTACTGATAGAGCGACCCGATGCTTGGAGACACTCTCAGCTGTTAACTTGCATGTACTTTTCTCCATAAGTACACCGTTGCTATAATAACAATTATCGAGATCATTTGCTTCACTCTCAGTTACTCTTATATCTGTCTCTCTATAGACAGATCAATAAACTGAGCCTTGATCAAACCTTCATGAGTTAGAATTTTGATGTCAGTAGCATATTGATTATGGTGCAGTGCATCGCTGAACAACATTTTAAAACTCAAATTGTTACCAACTAACTCAACAGGTAACTCTAGTTATAGCACTGACAGGTAATGAAATAGGCTTCTCTTTACAAGCTTCAGTGGCATAATTATCATCAGAGGTATTATCAACGACAAGTGGTTCCTCACATATACCAGCTTGAAGGACGTCATTTCCTACCAGAAAATCCATTGACCTGATGGGAAATGCAGAGCTAGAAATACCTAATGAAGTGTAACTAGTGTAATTGTTTCAATAAATATCTTATGAAGAGATAATTTCATAACAGCCCCTCAATAGGCCTCTAACGAGACGTTTATCTTGGGATAATTGCCAAGATAAACGTCTTAATTAACCCTTTGAGGGTTTCGGCCGTACTAGTACATCTTACGCGCAGGGGTTTTTGATGTACTAGTACGCATAAATTCTAGCACTGTCAAATCTCGCAGGAAAAGGCTGATAGGCCTAGATGTGAGAGAATGGGTCTGTGTGGTGGGTGTGCGCAGTAGGAAAAAAATCTGGGACCCAGTGGTGCATTGTGGGAATGCCATCATAGTACACAATGTCCACCATGCCTGGCGGTAAGAAGTTCCTCACTCCTCGGCGAATTGGGACACTTTTGTTCCCCCGTGACAGTTCTAATACAGATGGAAGTGACAGTGAAGATGAGTTTCAAGGTTCTGGTGAGGTTTTGACTGAAACTAATGACCATAATATGGGTAATAGTGAGGAAAACCCAGACAACCCACAGCCTTCCACCTGTGGTGCTGGGCCAGCTTGTTCACGTTCAGTTGTACCAGAATCAAAGAGGAAACTCCTATTTTCCCAAATCCCAGACTCAGATGTGAGCATTGGTGATGATAGTGATAGTGATTATGAACTACAAGCTCTTCAAACTTGTTCCAAGAATGGAGGAGGAGGAGGAGGCAGAGGAGGAGGAGGCAGAGGAGGAGGAGGCAGAGGAGGAGGAGGCAGAGGAGGAGGAGGAGGAGGAGGAAGAAGAAGAGGAGGAGGAGGAGGAGGAAGAAGAGGAGGAGGAGGAAGAAGAGGAGGAGGAGGAGGAGGAAGAAGAGGAGGAGGAGGAAGAAGAGGAGGAGGAAGAAGAAGAAGAATACGTAATAATAATAATAATACATAATAATAATAATAATAATAATAATAATAATAATAATAATACATAATAATAATAATAATAATAATATGTAATAATAGTAATAATAATATGTAATAATAAATGTTCACCCATGACAGTAACAAGATAAGGGGAGATAACATCTGATAAGTGCTGACGTTTGATGAGGGTAAATGAGGGTGCAGCTGATACCAAAAGATTAGATGAACATCGCCCTCCCTTTGTTTTTGCCGGTATACTAACATTTCTGTCTGTCTATTTGTCTGTCTGTCAAGCTCCCTGTCTATCTGTCTATCCGTCTAGCTCTCTGTCTCAGAGAGCCACAAGACTGCTTCATCACTTTTACTCACATCTTCAAGCAGAGTACAGCACTTTGTCTGGATTTCTTGGGTTATCCTAGGTAATTTATACTATGTATACTTGTATTTATGTGTACCTGTGAGACAGAGATAGACAGACAGATAGAAAGAGAGAGACAGATTGAAAGAGATAGAATGAGGGAGAAAGATAAAACACCATTGTGTATGACACCATGTTTCAAAGAGTTCCACAAGCTGCAGAACTAATAGGAATATGTTCAGTGACTGTATATTGGTATATATATTAGAGAACAATAATAATAAACAATGTTTTGTATTGTTTGTTTTTGTAAACAAGTTTTGTAAACAATATATTGATAATTATGTTTGTGTGCTTATTGTGTTGTATACAACAAGTGTATATATGTACATTGCACCTTACTTTGGTCTCATAGGCCACATAAGTTATGTGAAAAAATAAAATAGTGAAAAAAAACAACAAACCTTTAAATACAAGTAAACCAAAGTTTACCGGGTGAGCGGCAGTCGCTGCTGTTGCCATACGGGTCTCATTTTCTGCAAACTTTACGCCTCCATATCTCCGTAAGTATTGACGGTAAAAAATTTTTGTTTATCCTATAATGTTTAGAAAAAAAAACTCTATTTTTTCATAAGAAAAAATGATTTTTTTTTTTAAATTTGGCAGACCCTGAGAACAAGTTTCTGAGAGGGCCTGTCGACCCTCAAAGGGTTAACGAGGTGAGATAGCTGCCCATGTTTCGGAAAGTAATTACATCAGTTAGATGTGATTTGGCCAGTCCCATCTTTCCTCTAGACAAGTAATGAGTCATTGAAGAACGAATTTTATCATGAGATATAATTTCTGACCCTGGTCACCTATTCTGAATAATATTTTCCTGAACAATAGAATTTGACGTGTTGCTAAATTCTTCGTACCTTTGTTGTATCCAAGGGGAAGATACGACTTGTGTGCAAGTATCAGCCGTACGATAATTTCTCATATCTCTTTCTAATGTATAACAATATTCCTTGGAATGTCCTTTGCTCCTACAGTAGGTATATTAATTAACTTTCTTCTTCTCAGTATCAAGTTTCTGCCTTGCCACAGAAACAGATTTAGGATTGAGAGTCTTCGTAGTAGAATACGAGAAGTTACAACAACAGGTGAGTGAAGACGACACTGATCAACTGATTTGGGTTGCCAACTCCAAAATTATTTTCCATGCACCTAATTTCTTTGTGCCTCAGTACGCACAAGTTTGTGAAATATCTCATAACTGACTGCTAATGTGGCAGTCTCTAGAACATATGATGCAGTACGGTCAATCAGATATTCTTGTATGTCAACAAATATTCAGTTATATAATTCTTCATATAGTGTCAGTTCAATGAGGTTGCAAAAAGTATTGTAATCTGTGGCTCTGCACACCGTCTCCAACGCAGTCTTTCCCTCACTTGCTAATTCATCACAGTCTTGATCTTGTCTTCTCTGCCACGCACGAAATGCACGTTGGTAACACACAGGTAACAAGTTGGAAGACTCTAGTATAATTTCTTTAACAGTATCATAATTTATGTACTTATCAATGGGCAAAGCAGCAGTACAAATCTGAGCTCTGCCTGTCAAAGCTGTGGGCAATAATGTTGCTAAGTGCTTGAGCGACCAATTCATTGCACGTCCCTGGTTCTCAAAAACATCAAAGTGTAAGTCACTTTCAGAGAACTAGGAACCACTAATAATTAATATAATGTAATAATAATATATTTATTTCTACAAGTGCATGTACAACGTATGCAGACCACAGCTGACATCAGTGACATATAGACAGCCACTTGTTATGCAGAGCATTTCGGGCATTTAGGTCAGTTTTGTCCCAGGATGCAAACCGCGCCAGTCGATTAACACCCAGGTACCCATTTCACTGATGGGCGAACATGGACATCAGGTGTAACGAAACACTCCCAATGTTTCTACCCTCGCCGGGAGTCGAACCTGGACACTCCCCATGTCAAGCGAGAGAATATAGCCAAGGGGCATGGTGACGGCTTTCTGTACATTGTGTCCTGAACTGTTTTCATGGATGTTCAGTGGTATTATATTGCTGTCCCCTCAAGGGAGGTTCCTCGACGCCCACATAATAACTAAACTAAATGGATCTCTAATAATAATAACTATAATTATAATTATTTTATTTTCATTATTATTATTGTTATTATTATTATTATTATTATTATTATTATAAGTAGTAGTAGTAGTAGTAGTAGTAGTAGTAGTAGTAGTAGTAGTAGTAGTAGTAGTAGCAGTAGTATTATTATTATTGTAGTTATAAATATTATATTTACTAAAAATAATAATATTAATTTTAAATGCATTTCATTAATTTTGAAAGAGTTCCTCGATGCCGGTGAAGGTTGTTGATAAAAGGAATATGAGTTACTTTACCTTCTTCTCAGGTAATGCATTTCATTACCAGGCGAGGCATAACACCTGTAAGCTCAGTGCTTTCCTTTCAATATTATAACAATCAACAATTATACTCTCATATACAACTCGGTTTACATTACAGTTTACATTTCCAGGTGGTCAAGATGAGGTATGCAGTGATAGCAGCAATGGTAGTGATGGCAGCCACGGGAGCAGCCACAGATAGTGAAGCGGGAGAGAGGCCAGTGGTTGCCACACAGGATGGAAGGATCGCTGGTTTCAAGGAGTTCTCCACTGAAGGAAAACCATTTTACTCCTTCCATTCTATTCCATATGCTAAGCCACCTATAGGAGACCTACGACTCAGGGTAAGAAGAAAATATTGTTGCTGTATATTAATGGAGGCTGGTCCAACTACTAACCTATTGAACACATGTGTCCCACCCACAACTGGTCCAATGACCACATGTGTCCCACCAACACTGCTCCAACAACAGACCCATACACCACATGTGTCCCAAAACGCTATTCAACTATAAGCCCATAGACCACATGTGTCCCACAAACACTGGTCTAACTGCTAGCCCATAGACCACATGTGTCCTTCCAACACTGGACCAACTACTGACCCATAGACCACATGTGTCCCACCACAACTGGTGGTCTACAGGCCACACGTGCCCCAGCAGGACTGGTTCAACCACCGTCCCTAAGGTCATTTGTGTCCCACGTGCTTTGGTCGAACTACTGGCTCATGGGACATGTGACTCAACAGCGCTGGTCCAACTACTGGTCCATGGGACACAGGTTACTCAACAATACTGATCCAGCTACTGAATCAAGTGACACTAGGTGCCAAACAACACTAGTTGAATTACTGACCCACCGGTTTATGTGGCCCACTAGCACATGGTTCAGTTACCTACCCACCGACCACTGACCCATCGAAAGTGGTCCAGCTACTGGCCTATGGACAACGTGAGACCCCCCATTTCGAATTACTGATCCTTGGGTCACATATGACTCTCCAGCACTGGTTCAATTACTGGCCTACTGATATGTGGACCACCACCACTGGTTCAACTACTGGCCTACTGATATGTGGACCACAACCACTGGTTCAACTACTGGCCTACTGATATGTGGCCCACCAACATTGGTTCAACTACTGCACAATGGACCATATATAGCTTAATAACACACATTCAAGGCCACTTCTATAATGAGATAATTTGAATTGGCTACAAAATGTTTGGCAGTTCTTGAATTTCAGTGTCATATATGAAAAATAAAATATCAGAAAGCACCCCTAGAATGATCAGTCAATAATTTGTCATAATATTTCAATAAATCAGCCTATTATATCTATCATCCTATAAGACATATCAGCCTTATTACATCAGTCGAGAGAGTTTAGTGCAATCCTCCTCAGTAGAGTGTTAGACTGTCAACTTACAGACAGTTCACCTAGGTTTCATTGATAATTGTTCATATATATATATATATATATATATATATATATATATATATATATATATATATATATATATATATATATATATATATATATATATATATATATATATATATATATATATATATATATATATATATATGCAAAACAACCACTCTGCAAGAATAGAGAAATTCCAAGCGCTTTCGTGACTACTCACATTGTCAAGGAACTATAGTTCCTTGACAATGTGAATGGTCATGAAAGTGCTTGGAATTTCTCTATTCTTTCAGAGTGGTTGTTTTGCATATTCTGAAATCACATGTTTACTGTGATCTTATTGCATATATATATATATATATATATATATATATATATATATATATATATATATATATATATATATATATATATATATATATACTTATATATATATATACATATATATATATATATATATATATATATATATATATATATATATATATATATATATATATATATATATATATATATATATATATATATATATATACATATATATATATATATATATATATATATATATATATATATATATATATATATATATATATATATATATATATATATATATATATATATATATATATACAGAAAGGTGGATGAGGTGGACTGTCTGTAAATTGACAGTCTAACACTCTACTGTCTAAGCTCAATAGGAAAGATTCGGAGGTAATACTATATTATATTCCATCAAGGAGGATTTTGAGGTAATACTTATGTGGGGAATAAGGTGAGCTCATGATCCCTTGGGTCCCACTCTGTTAGCAGTATGTGAGCGAGGGGGATAGTAACTACATGTCCACTGTTGGAGATACTTTATCTACACTTGGGGTGGCAGGGGTCGGCCACGGTGTTTGCCTTAATTTCCTATAAAACTTTATCTCTCAGTCCACATAAGGATTCGAACCTGCAAACTCAGCTTCAGAGTTCATAGTGCTCTATCTACACACTCAGACTCCGAAGTTTGGCTGAGTGAATAAAGTACTGTGTACTCTGATGCCGTGTTTGCAGGTTCTAATCCTATATATATATATATATATATATATATATATATATATATATATATATATATATATATATATATATATATATATATATATATATATATATATATATATATATATATATATATATATACACATATCTGTGTGTATATATATAATTGTACCCACGAAACGACTGGTATTTATCAATAGCAACACTGCACTAGCCATGCTGTTTTGGCCCGCTTCATGGTGAGCGAAAACGTATGACGCTTTAAACAACTAGACCACGCAATCCTTGACAATTGAGCATCCAGCCAAGCTAGATGTTGTACTCGCCATCTGCATGTCCTTCAATCTAGCTTGGCTGGATGCACCATTGCTAAGGATTGTATGGTCTAGTAATCTAAAGCATCATGCGTTCTCGTTCACCATGAGGCGGGCCAAAGCAACATGGGTTCGATACATATATATATATATATATATATATATATATATATATATATATATATATATATATATATATATATATATATATATATTGGTTAGTAACCCCTTCTCCTGTAGACATTTACTAAAAAAAGAGAAGAAGAAAAACTTTATAAAACTGGGATGCTTGAATGTGCGTGGATGTAGTGTGGATGGCAAGAAACAGATGATTGCTGATGTTATGAATGAAAAGAAGTTGGATGTCATGGCCCCAAGCGAAACAAAGCTGAAGGGGGTAGGGGAGTTTCGGTGGGGGGAAATAAATGGAATTAAATCTGGAGTATCTGAGAGAGTTAGAGCAAAGGAAGGGGTAGCAGTAATGTTGAAGGATCAGTTATGGAAGGA
Source organism: Cherax quadricarinatus (assembly GCF_038502225.1). Classification (NCBI taxonomy): domain Eukaryota; kingdom Metazoa; phylum Arthropoda; class Malacostraca; order Decapoda; family Parastacidae; genus Cherax; species Cherax quadricarinatus. Next base: position 14,774,270 of record NC_091382.1, read on the forward strand.
GAAAAGAGAATTTGAATGTGTAAATTCAAGAATTATGTGGATTAAAGTAAAGGTTGGATGCAAAAAGTGGGTCAAAATAAGCGTGTATGCACCTGGAGAAGAGAGGAATGTAGAAGAGAGAGAGAGATTTTGGGAGATGTTAAGTGAATGTATAGGAGCCTTTGAACCAAGTGAGAGAGTAATTGTGGTAGGGGACCTGAATGCTAAAGTAGGAGAAACTTTTAGAGAGGGTGTGGTAGGTAAGTTTGGGGTGCCAGGTGTAAATGATAATGGGAGCCCTTTGATTGAATTTTGTATAGAAAGGGGTTTAGTTATAGGTAATACATATTTTAAGAAAAAGAGGATAAATAAATATACAAGATATGATGTAGGGCGAAATGACAGTAGTTTGTAGGATTATGTATTGGTAGATAAAAGACTGTAGAGTAAACTTCACGATGTACATGTTTATAGAGGAGCCACAGATATATCAGATCACTTTCTAGTTGTAGCTACACTGAGAGTAAAAGGTAGATGGGATCCAAGGAGAATAGAAGCATCAGGGAAGAGAGAGGTGAAGGTTTATAAACTAAAAGAGGAGGCAGTTAGGGTAAGATATAAACAGCTATTGGAGGATAGATGGGCTAATGAAAGCATAGGCAGTGGGGTCGAAGAGGTATGGGGTAGGTTTAAAAATGTAATGTTAGAGTGTTCAGCAGAAGTTTGTGGTTACCGGAAAGTGGGTGCAGGAGGGAAGAGGAGCGATTGGTGGAATGATGATGTAAAGAGAGTAGTAAGGGAGAAAAAGTTAGCATATGAGAAGTTTTACCAAAGTAGAAATGATGCAAGGAGGGAAGAGTATATGGAGAAAAAGAGAGAGGTTAAGAGAGTGGTGAAGCAATGTAAAAAGAGAGCAAATGAGAGAGTGGGTGAGATGTTATCAACAAATTTTGTTGAAAATAAGAAAAAGTTTTGGAGTGAGATTAACAAGTTAAGGAAGCCTAGAGAACAAATGGATTTGTCAGTTAAAAATAGGAGAGAAAAGTTATTAAATGGAGAGTTAGAGGTATTTTGAAGATGGAAGGAATATTTTGAGGAATTGTTAAATGTTGATGAAGATTGGGAAGCTGTGATTTTGTGCATAGGGTAAGGAGGAATAACATCTTGTAGGAGTGAGGGAGAGCCAGTTGTGAGTGTGGGGGAAGTTCGTGAGGCAGTAGGCAAAATGAAAGGGGGTAAGGCAGCCGGGATTGATAGGATAAAGATTGAAATTTTAAAAGCAGGTAGGGATATAGTTTTGGAGTGGTTGGTGCAATTATTTAATAAATGTATGGAAGAGGGTAAGGTACCTAAGGATTGGCAGAGAGCCTGCATATTTCCTTTGTATAAAGGCAAATGGGAGAAAAGAGAGTGCAAAAATTATAGGGGGACAAGTCTGTTGAGTATACCTGGTAAAGTGTATGGTAGAGTTGTTATTGAAAGAATTAAGAGTAAGACGGAGAATAGGATAGCAGATGAACAAGGAGGCTTTAGGAAAGGTAGGGGGTGTGTGGACCAGGTGTTTACAGTGAAACATATAAGTGAACAAATAAATGACAAAAAGGCACAATACCGTGACTGGAACGATACACAAATAACCCGCACATAAAAGACAGAAGCTTACGACGACGTTTCGGTCCGACTTGGACCATTGACAAAGTCGTCGTAAGCTTCTGTCTTTTATGTGCGGGTTATTTGTGTATATAAGTGAACAGTATTTAGATAAGGCTAAAGAGGTCTTTGTGGCATTTATGCATTTGGAAAAGGTGAATGACAGGGTGGATTGGGGGGCAATGTGGCAGATGTTGGAGGTGTATGGTATAGGAGGTAGGTTACTGAAAGCAGTGAAGAGTTTTTACGAGGATAGTGATTCTCAAGTTAGAGTATTTATGAAAGAGGGAAATTATTTCCCAGTAAAAGTAGGCCTTAGACAAGGATGGGTGATGTCAACGTGGTTGTTTAAAATATTTATAGATGGGGTTGTAAGAGAAGTAAATGCGAGGTTCTTGGCAAGAGGAGTGGAGCTAAAAGATAAAGAATCACACATAAAGTGGGAGTTGTCACAGTTGCTCTTTGCTGATGACACTGTGCTCTTGGGAGATTCTGAAGAGAAGTTGCAGAGATTGGTGGATGAATTTGGTAGGATATGCAAATGAAGAAAATTAAAAGTGAATACAGGAAAGAGTAAGGTTATGAGGGTAACAAAAAGATTAGGTGATGAAAGATTGGATATCAGATTGGAAGGAGAGAGTATAGAGGAGGTGAATGTATTCAGATATTTGGGAGTGGACGTGTCAGTGGATGGGTCTATAAAAGATGAGGTGAATCATAGAATTGATGAGGGGAAAAGGGTGAGTGGTGCACTTAGGAGTCTGTGGAGGCAAACAACTTTGTCCTTGGAGGCAAAGAGGGGAATGTATGAGAGTATAGTTTTATCAATGCTCTTATATGGGTGTGAAGCATGGGTGATGAATGTTGCAGCGAGGAGAAGGCTGGAGGCAGTGGAGATGTCATGTCTGAGGGCAATGTGTGGTGTGAATATAATGAAGAGAATTCGTAGTTTGGAAGTTAGGAGGAGGTGCGGGATTACCAAAACTGTTGTCCAGAGGGCTGAGGAAGGGTTGTTGAGGTGGTTCGGACATGTGGAGAGAATGGAGCGAAACAGAATAACTTCAAGAGTGTATCAGTCTGTAGTGGAAGGAAGGCAGGGTAGGGGTCGGCCTAGGAAAGGTTGGAGGGAGGGGGTAAAGGAGGTTTTGTGTGTGAGGGTCTTGGACTTCCAGCAGGCATGCGTGAGCGTGTTTGATAGGAGTGAAAGGAGGCAAATTGTTTTTAATACTTGACGTGCTGTTGGAGTGTGAGCAAAGTAACATTTATGAAGGGGTTCAGGGAAACCGGCAGGCCGGACTTGAGTCCTGGAGATGGGAAGTACGGTGCCTGCACTCTGAAGGAGGGGTGATAATGTTGCAGTTTAAAAACTGTAGTGTAAAACACCCTTCTGGCAAGACAGTGATGGAGTGAATGATGGTGAAAGTTTTTCTTTTTCGGGCCACCCTGCCATGGTGGGAATCGGCCAGTGTGACAATAAAAAAATAATATATACATACATATATATATATATATATATATATATATATATATATATATATATATATATATATATATATATATATATATATATATATATATGAGCCCATCATGCTGGGGACTTTCTCTTGGCTGTTCCCAAATCCAGCCTTGGCACACGCCTCGACCCACAGACCATCCCCATCGGTGTTGCCCTTTGACTTGCCGCCCCTATTCTCGCCGAACGCAGGTGTATTTGTGGCAGCGAAGCAGCAGACTGATTCGGGTACCATGGTCTTGTGTGCCGTAAATCCGAGGGAAAGATTGCAAGACATGAGGAGGTTAATAACATTATCAAGAGGAGCCTCACAACAGCTGGATGCCCAGCAGTAAGGGAGCCACCCCAACTATGCAGATCTGATGGCAGCCATAAGCATCCAAATGGTATCACCCTTCAAGCCTGGACAGATGGGAAGCAGGTGGTGTGGGACTATACATGTGTATCTACCTTGGCTGATACCTATCTCCAATACACCAGGGAGGAAGGAGGGGCAGCTGCCAGCTTCAGGGAGTCCCAAAAGTCTAGAAATTATAAAGAACTTGCCCATCATTATATGATTGTTCTCATGGGGAAAGAGTGCATCTAAATTCCTTAAGGAGCTGGGAAAAAGACTCATCAGGGTAACTAGGGATCCCATGGCAGCTAGTTTTCTGTTCCAGCGGCTCAGTGCGGCTGTTCCAAGGGGTAATGCCTGCTGTATTTTGGGCACACACACCAGCTCTGAGGAGCTGGATGAGATTTTCGCCTTATAATCGGTGATACACACCTAACAACATGTACCTTATATGCCACCTTTATATCAACAATGTATCTCTTAAATCTTCTGTACCATATTATGTAATAAAATATTCCTATTGGTAAAAAATATATATATTAAAAGATGGGGTGGTAGGGGAAGTGGAATATTCAAACTGCTTCAGGAAGAAATCCAAATATTCTTCCTTGAAGTCTTTTTTTCCACTTCTCCGAGGCTATGGGTCCCACAATTTACACCAGAGGTGGACCCCATCCTATATATATATATATATATATATATATATATATATATATATATATATATATATATATATATATATATATATATATATATATATATATATATATATATATATATATATATATATATATATTTTTCAACAAGTCGGTCATCTCCCACTGATGCAGGGTGACCCAAATAAGAAAGAAAATCCCCAAAAAGAAAATACTTTCATCATCATTCAACACTTTCACCACACTCACACATTATCACTGCTTTTGCAGAGGTGCTCAGAATACAACAGTTTAGAAGCATATACGTATAAAGATACACAACATATCCCTCCAAAACTGCCAATATCCCAAACCCCTCCTTTAAAGTGCAGGTATTGTACTTCCCATTTCCAGGACTCAAGTCCGACTATATGAAAATAACCGGTTTCCCTGAATCCCTTCACTAAATATTACCCTGCTCACAGTCCAACAGATCGTCAGGTCCCAAGTATCATTCATCTCCATTCACTCCTATCTAACACGTTCATGCATGCTTGCTGGAAGTCCAAGCTCCTCGCCCACAAAACCTCCTTTACCCCCTCTTTCAACCCTTTCGAGGACGACCCCTACCCCTCTTTCCTTCCCCTCTAGATTTACATGCTTTCCATGTCATTCTACTTTGATCCATTCTCTCTAAATGACCAAACCATCTCAACAACCCCTCTTCTGCCCTCTAACTAATGCTTTTATTAACTCCACACCTTCTCCTAATTTCTATACTCCGAATTTTCTGCATAATATTTACACCACACATTGCCCTTAGACAGGACATCTCCACTGCCTCCAACCGTCTCCTCGCTGCTGCATTTACCACCCAAGCTTCACATCCATATAAGAGTGTTGGTACTACTATACTTTTATACATTCCCTTCTTTGCCTCCATAGATAACGTTTTTTGACTCCACATTTACCTCAACGCACCACCCACCTTTTTTCCCTCATCAATTCTATGATTAACCTCATCCTTCATAAATCCATCCGCCGACACGTCAACTCCCAAGTATCTGAAAACATTCACTTCTTCCATACTCCTCCTCACCAATTTGATATCCAATTTTTCTTTATCTAAATCATTTGATACCCTCATCACCTTACTCTTTTCTATGTTCACTTTCAACTTTCTACCTTTACACACATTCTCAAACTCATCCACTAACCTTTGCAATTTTTCTTTAGAATCTCCCATAAGCACAGTATTATCAGCAAAAAGTAGCTGTGTCAATTCCCATTTTGAATTTGATTCCCCATAATTTAATCCCACCCCTCTCCCGAACACCCTAGCATTTACTTCTTTTACAACCCCATCTATAAATATATTAAACAACCATGGTGACATTACACATCCCTGTCTAAGACCTACTTTTACCGGGAAGTATTCTCCCTCTCTTCTACACACCCTAACCTGAGCCTCACTATCCTCATAAAAGCTCTTTACAGCATTTAGTAACTTACCACCTATTCCATATACTTGCAACATCTGCCACATTGCTCCTCTATCCACTCTATCATATGCCTTTTCTAAATCCATAAATGCAATAAAAACTTCCCTACCTTTATCTAAATACTGTTCACACATATGCTTCAATGTAAACACTTGATCTACACATCCCCTACCCACTCTGAAGCCTTGCTCATCCGCAATTCTACACTCTCTCTTACCTCTAATTCTTTCAATTATAACTCTACCGTATACTTTTCCTGGTATACTCAGTAAACTTATTCCTCTATAATTTTTACAATCTCTTTTGTCCCCTTTCCCTTTATATAAAGGGACTATACATGCTCTCTGCCAATCCCTAGGTACCTTCCCCTCTTTCATACATTTATTAAACAAAAGTTCCAACCACTCCAACACTATATCCCCCCCTGCTTTTAACATTTCTGTCATGATCCCATCAGTTCCAGCTGCTTTACCCCCTTTCATTCTACGTAATGCCTCGCGTACCTCCACCACACTTACATTCTGCTCTTCTTCACCCCTAAAAGATGGTATATCTCCCTGGCCAGTGCATGAAATTACCGCCTCCCTTTCTTCCTCAACATTTTAAAGTTCCTCAAAATATTCTCGCCATCTACCTAATACCTCCCTCTCCCCATCTACTAACTCCCCTACTCTGTTTTTAACGGACAAATCCATACTTTCCCTAGGCTTTCTTAACTTGTTTAACTCACTCCAAAATTTTTTCTTATTTTCATTAAAATTTCTTGACAGTGCCTCTCCCACTCTTTCATCTACTCTCCTTTTGCACTCTCTCACCACTCTCTTCACCTTTCTTTTACTCTCCATATACTCTGCTCTTCTTATAACACTTCTGCTTTGTAAAAACCTCTCGTAAGCTACCTTTTTCATTTTTATCACACCATTTACTTCATCATTCCACCAATCACTCCTCTTTCCTCCTGCCCCCACCCTCCTATAACCACAAACTTCTGCCCCACATTCTAATACTGCATTTTTAAACTATTCCGTATATATATATTTATTATATTATCACACTGGCCGATTCCCACCAAGGCAGGGTGGCCCGAAAAAGAAAAACTTTCACCATCATTCACTCCATCACTGTCTTGCCAGAAGGGTGCTTTACACTACAGTTTTTAAACTGCAACATTAACATCCCTCCTTCAGAGTGCAGGCACTGTACTTCCCATCTCCAGGACTCAAGTCCGGCCTGCCGGTTTCCCAGAACTCCTTCATAAATGTTACTTTGCTCACACTCCAACAGCACGTCAAGTATTAAAATCCATTTGTCTCCATTCACTCCTATCAAACATGCTCACGCATGCCTGCTGGAAGTCCAAGCCCCTCGCACACAAAACCTCCTTTACCCCCTCCCTCCAATCTTTCCTAGGCCGACCCCTACCCCGCCTTCCTTCCGCTACAGACTGATACACTCTTGAAGTTATTCTGTTTCGCTCCATTCTCTCCACATGTCCGAACCACCTCAACAACCCTTCCTCAGCCCTCTGGACAACAGTTTTGGTAATCCCGCACCTCCTCCTAACTTCGAAACTACGAATTCTCTGCATTATAGTCACACCACACATTGCTCTCAGACATGACATCTCCACTGCCTCCAGCCTTCTCCTCGCTGCAACATTCATCACCCATGCTTCACACCCATTTAAGAGCGTTGGTAAAACTATACTCTCATACATTCCCCTCTTTGCCTCCAAGGACAAAGTTCTTTGTCTCCACAGACTCCTAAGTGCACCACTCACCCTTTTCCCCTCATCAATTCTATGATTCACCTCATCTTTCATATACCCATCCACTGACACGTCCACTCCCAAATATCTGAATACATTCACCTCCTCCATACTCTCTCCCTCCAATCTGATATCCAATCTTTCATCACCTAATCTTTTTGTTATACTCATAACCTTACTCTTTCCTGTATTCACTTTCAATTTTCTTCTTTTGCACACCTTACCAAATTCATCCACCAATCTCTGCAACTTCTCTTCAGAATCTCCCAAGAGCACAGTGTCATCAGCAAAGAGCAACTGTGACAACTCCCACTTTATGTGTGATTCTTTACCTTTAACTCCACGCCTCTTGCCAAGACCCTCGCATTTACTTCTCTTACAACCCCATCTATAAATATATTAAACAACCACGGTGACATCACACATCCTTGTCTAAGGCCTACTTTTACTGGGAAATATTTTCCCTCTTTCCTATATACTCTAACTTGAGCCTCACTATCCTCGTAAAAACTCTTCACTGCTTTCAGTAACCTACCTCATACACCATACACCTGCAACATCTGCCACATTGCCCCCCTATCCACCCTGTCATACGCCTTTTCCAAATCCATAAATGCCACAAAGACCTCTTTAGCCTTATCTAAATACTGTTCACTTATATGTTTCACTGTAAACACCTGGTCCACACACCCTCTACCTTTCCTAAAGCCTCCTTGTTCATCTGCTATCCTATTCTCCGTCTTACTCTTAATTCGTTCAATAATAACTCTACCATATGCTTTACCAGGTATACTCAACAGACTTATCCCCCTATAATTTTTGCACTCTCTTTTATCCCCTTTGCCTTTATACAAAGGAACTATGCATGCTCTCTGCCAATCCCTAGGTACCTTACCCTCTTCCATACATTTATTAAATAATTGCACCAACCACTCCAAAACTATATCCCCACCTGCTTTTAACATTTCTATCTTCATCCCATCAATCCCGGCTGCCTTACCCCCTTTCATTTTACCTACTGCTTCACGAACTTCCCCCACACTCACAACTGGCTCTTCCTGACTCCTACAAGATGTTGTTCCTCCTTGCCCTATACACAAAATCACAGCTTCCCTATCTTCATCAACATTTAACAATTCCTCAAAATATTCCCTCTATCTTCCCAATACCTCTAACTCTCCATTTAATAACTCTCGTCTCCTATTTTTAACTGACAAATCCATTTGTTCTCTAGGCTTTCTTAACTTGTTAATCTCACTCCAAAAATTTTTCTTATTTTCAACAAAATTTGTTGATAACATCTCACCCACTCTCTCATTTGCTCTCTTTTTACATTGCTTCACCACTCTCTTAACCTCTCTCTTTTTCTCCATATACTCTTCCCTCCTTGCATCACTTCTACTTTGTAAAAACTTCTCATATGCTAACTTTTTCTCCCTTACTACTCTCTTCACATCATCATTCCACCAATCGCTCCTCTTCCCTCCTGCACCCACTTTCCTGTAACCACAAACTTCTGCTGAACACTCTAACACTACATTTTTAAACCTACCCCATACCTATTCGACCCCATTGCCTATGCTCTCATTAGCCCATCTATCCTCCAATAGCTGTTTATATCATACCCTAACTGCCTCCTCTTTTAGTTTATAAACCTTCACCTCTCTCTTCCCTGATGCTTCTATTCTCCTTGTATCCCATCTACCTTTTACTCTCAGTGTAGCTACAACTAGAAAGTGATCTGAAATATCTGTGGCCCCTCTATAAACATGTACATCCTGAAGTCTACTCAACAGTCTTTTATCTACCAATACATAATCCAACAAACTACTGTCATTTCGCCCTACATCATATCTTGTATACTTATTTATCCTCTTTTTCTTAAAATATGTATTACCTATAACTATACCCCTTTCTATACAAAGTTCAGTCAAAGGGCTCCCATTATCATTTACACCTGGCACCCCAAACTTACCTACCACACCCTCTCTAAAAGTTTCTCCTACTTTACCATTCAGGTCCCCTACCACAATTACTCTCTCACTTGGCTCAAAGGCTCCTATACATTCTCTTAACATCTCCCAAAATCTCTCTCTCTCTCCTCTGCATTCCTCTCTTCTCCAGGTGCATACAAGCTTATTATGACCCACTTCTCGCATCCAACCTTTACTTTAATCCACATAATTCTTGAATTTACACATTCATATTCTCTTTTCTCCTTCCATAACTGATCCTTCAACATTACTGCTACCCCTTCCTTTGCTCCACCTCTCTGAGATACTCCAGATTTAATCCCATTTATACATATACATATATATATATATATATATATATATATATATATATATATATATATATATATATATATATATATATATATATATATATATATATATATATATATATATATATATATATATATATATATATATATATATATATATATATATATATATATATATATATATATATATATATATATGTTTATATAATGTCGTGCCGAATTTGTAAAACTGGTCAGTTAGCAAGAACTCATTTAAAATTAAGGCCTTTCTAAAATGTTCTCTTATACGTTTAAAGATATATTTTTTTCATTAATATTAATGTAAAAATTTATAATTTTCCATCAAAAGAATCTTAGAAAACTTACCTAACCTTATTATAACAAGAGCAATTTATTTTAGCCTAACCCAACTAAATATATTTTAGATTTGTTTACAATAGTTTAATACTAAACAAACACAGTGAAATATATTTTTCTCGTTAGGTTCAGAATGATTTTGGCGACATTATTGCATACACAAATTTTCACTTCTCTTATATGGCAAGATGAGCATTGCTATTTAAGCCAAGATAGCAAGTTCTGCCTATTCGCCACGACATACATATATATATATATATCTATATATATATATATATATATATATATATATATATATATATATATATATATATATATATATATATATATATATATATATATATATATATATATATATATATATATATATATATATATATATATATATATATATATATAATGCAGAGAATTCGTAGTTTGGAAGTTAGGAGGAGGTGCGGGATTTCCAAAACTGTTGTCTAGAGGGCTGAGGAAGGGTTGTTGAGGTGGTTTGGACATGTAGAGAGAATGGAGCGAAACAGAATGACTTCAAGAGTGTATCAGTCTGTAGTGGAAGGAAGGTGGGGTAGGGGTCGGCCTAGGAAAGGTTGGAGGGAGGGGGTAAAGGAGGTTTTGTGTGCGAGGGGCTTGGACTTCCAGCAGGCGTGCGTGAGCGTGTTTGATAGGAGTGAATGGAGACAAATGGTTTTTAATACTTGACGTGCTGTTGGAGTGTGAGCAAAGTAACATTTATGAAGGGGTTCAGGGAAACCGGCAGGCCGGACTTGAGTCCTGGAGATGGGAAGTACAGTGCCTGCACTCTGAAGGAGGGGTGTTAATGCTGCAGTTTAAAAACTGTAGTGTAAAGCACCCTTCTGGCAAGACAGTGATGGAGTGAATGATGGTGAAAGTTTTTCTTTTTCGGGCATCCCTGCCTTGGTGGGAATCGGCCAGTGTGATAATAAAATATATATATATATATATATATATATATATATATATATATATATATATATATATATATATATATATTTTATTTAAAACCAACAAATAGACAATAGACAAGATATATATATATATATATATATATATATATATATATATATATATATATATATATATATATATATATATATATATATATATATATATTTGTATTTTAAAATAGGGAGGTACCACCTCTATAACTGGACTGGGGACCCTCATCCTCAGAGAAGACAATAAACGTTCCTCAGAGAAAACTCAAGGTTCTCCCCTGAGCTGTTAGAATATTTTCTTCTCCTACCACCCCTTATATTTTTTATTCTATGGGAAAATTTATTAATAGACAGAATACATTTACAAGAAACACAAACATGAATACAATGGTACAATATGTTAAAGATTATGGATTTCCTCCAGCTCCTCCGAAGCCGGACGTGAGCCTAATATGCAACAAGCATTTCCCCTCTGGATGGCCACGCTGACGCGCTGGAACATGAAAGTGGCTGCCCTTGGGTCCCTGGTGGTGTCGATGAGTCTGGAACCCAATTCTTTAAGGAAACGTGTCGCGTTTTTCCCCAATGATCCCGAGGTCTCTGATCCCACTGGGAGAAATTGATACTGTTTGCTTATGTCCCTGTACCTGCTGATCTTGTACTCCTCCCTGTGGTCAGCAGCTCCTCTCTGTCACCCCACACTGTGATGGATATAGGTGTCAGCCAGTGTGGACACACTGGATAAATGGTGATTCCATCGGGGAAGTTTGCTGGGTTGTGGGTATTGTTGGCTGCTAGTGATCAGGGCTCCCTCTCGGCTGGGCATCCAGCTGTAGCAAGGGTTCTCTTTATGATGTCGTTTACCTCATTGTGACTTACATATCAGCCCTTGGTTTTGGAACAGTTAAGACCATGTAGACCATATTGGTCAGCTTGTGCTTCGCCGCAAAAACACGTATATTCTGTGTGAATTGGGGCAGCAAGGCGCAGAGCCACTGCAATATGGAGGGTCTTAGGGTCGAGGCGCATTCCCATTGCCGATATGGGAACTGTTTGGAGGAAGTCCCCGGAGTGAGATGCACTCACAGCCTGGAGACTAGCAGTCTCCCTGTCTGATGTTCCAGCCCTGAGCATGTTGGCAAGCACCTTTTCAGCGATTGGGCCATGCTAGCTTGACTGTTTGTGAGCCAGCGCTGCACTAGGGTTTGGTGCTGGAGCAGCAAGAGTATCCCATTCAGCGATGGCACTGGCATAGTTGGGTCACTGAGTCACTGAGGTTTTAAGGAAGAATTTGTGTTATTAACTCGTTTGATGCTGTGGAAGAGGATAGGAAAGCTGGTAGAGCAATCTGTGAGGATCAGCGTACTCCCAGCCTCCCAGGCCTGACCGGAAGTGAGGCTTGCAACCACTGTCCATCTTCAAGGGAAAGATTCAATACACTCTCTATCATGGTCTTAAGGAGAGTCATATTCCATGAGTTTTGGACTGGTGAAGGCTGGGGAGAATCTCGAAAAGTAGGTAAGTTTTGGGATTGACAGGCACCTGGTGATTATGTAGAAGGCATCATGTATATCAATGTCTTTCATCCTGCCTTCCATTGTCTGGAGGTCTGAGATTTTTTTTTTTAGGATCAGATCGATTGCATTGGGCCCAAGAGGAGCGCAAAGAAGAGTGCTATTGGCTGGATCAATGGCTCGTGTCCCTGGTAAAACAGCACTAATATTCTGGATCATCTGTCGATTGGTAGAAACTATTTCAAATTTGGTGGGGTTTAAAGATAGGCCCAGGCTTTCTCCCATGTCTTTAATTTTTCTGATGTCCTCTAGGAGAGATTCTGTTATACCAGCTAGGGTACCATCATCCAAGAACCAGATACTGAGCTCACTGGAGAGTGCTTCTGTGACTTCCTTGATGACCAAACAGAATAGAAAGGGGGCAAGAGGGTCCCCCTGTTGCACACCCTCACACGAATCAATTTCGTGGTCCCCAAACAACAGTTTGGAAGTCACACTATAACACGATTCTATGAAGGGATAGAGGGAAGGGAAGTTTCTATAAACTGCTTGGAGAGCAGCATCCCTTCTGAGTTAAAAGCATTGGCAAAGTCTAATTTAATCAAGGCTTTTTCATCGGACATGTTGATATATACTCGTGCTGCATGGGCAGCTGCTTCACAGCCCTGTTGAACACTAAAACCGAGCTGAGTTGGTCTCAGCATTGCAGCAGCCTCTTGACTCACCCTTCTTACTACAGCCTTGGCGACTAGGCGCCAAAGGATGTTACCCACTGCAATGGGCCTGATTCCTCCATCCTTTTGTCGGAGGGCACACAATGAGGCACCAAAGAAAAGGGGTCTAATGTCCTCTGGGACACTGCCAGCCAGGCAGATGTTGGAAAATTTGATGAGTTCAGAAAGCAGCCTCTCTGAAACATCACCAAATGCTGGATTGATCATTTGTTTTAAGTGTTGAGGCCTTAAACCAGTGAAACCACCTCCTGAGCCCTGTGGATATAACATAACAGCTTTATACACATCAGCATCCTGTAAGGTTAGATGTTCTTCGCCTGCTGCAATGTCAGGGAGGTCGTTGTTGGTACTGGGAGCCCTGGGTGGATATTTGTCCTTCAGAGCTTGCGCCGTACTGATGTCCTTAGAAGTGATAGTATCCTCACTGGTCATAAGCCTCACAGCTCCAATACTATTACCCTCTTCTATTTTTTGCTAATTTGGGCTCTGATTTTTGAGGCGTCGGGTGTCCTGTTGTTGTCACTTGCCCGGTGGGTGTTTGTTGCCCTAGGAGGGAGACGGACGAGGTTGTCATTCCTCGGGAATGCATTTATTGCCCTAATAACATGTGTTGCTAGTGACTTGTCCCTTCTTGGTAGGACAGCCAAACAGGCATTGCCAAAAAGCAGCAAGTTGTGCCAGGATCTGTTGTTTAAAGGAGCATCGTTAATTAACTTCCCTCAGAAAGTCGGTGAACTTTCTAGTGGCTTGAGAGCGAGCTGCTTTGTGGATGTGTATCAGCGTCCTGGTGGATGTTGATTTAATTGCAGATTTGAGGTCTCCTGTAGAGGTGAAGTCCCAGTAGCTGCCAGTACTGGCTGCTGGGAGGGGCTGTTGGGTGTTCTCAATTGGAACTCACCTGGAGCCTAGACATCCATTGTGAGCACGAATGTTGCCAGATAAGGGATTGAGTGCACATTCCCCGTAGCACACCCGGCAGATGCCTCGTGAATGACGGCTTTGGCTGTTGTGAAGATTCCTGGGAACCAGGGACTTTTTGTGACATTGCTGATATCGTGGGGGTGGGAGGGCGCCAGCTGTGGGGTAACGGGTGCAGGACAGCATTGATGCATGGAGGATGAGGGTGGGGGAGTAGCAGGCAGCAGAGCGAGTAATTGGTGGGGCACTGAACGGTAATACCCTTGGTCAGAAAGTCAGTGAGCCCAGGCTGGAATTAGGGGAAGGGACCAGGGAAGGGGGGCGAAGGGAGTGGCCCTGAGGGTTCACTTAAGACGCACGTCACTGTCTTTTGCTAATTGTTAAACACTTATTATTCCATTTAGAAAAAACCCTCGCCATTTGGCACACTGATCACCATGCTCTCATTATTAACCGAGGTGTTCTTCTGTTCAGCATCCAATGAGGTATATATATATATATATATATATATATATATATATATATATATATATATATATATATATATATATATATATATATATATATATATATATATATATATATACACATATATATATATATATATATATATATATATATATATATATATATATATATATATATATATATATATATATATATATATATATATATATATATATATATATATATATATGGGGTGGTAGGAGAAGAAAATATTCAAACAGCTCCGGGGAGAACCTTGAGTTTTCTCTGAGGTACGTTTATTGTCTTCTCTGAGGATGAGGGTCCCCATTCCAGCTATAGAGGTGGTACTTCCCTATATATATATGAAATATATATATATATATATATATATATATATATATATATATATATATATATATATATATATATATATATATATATATATATATATATATATATATATATATATATATTTATATATGCAATAAGATCACAGTAAACAGGTGATTTCAAAATATGCAAAACAACCTCTGATGAAATTAATATTAGTAAAGGAATGGTATACAGCTCTATGTTAAAACCAAACATTCCCAATTGCCCTCAAAGATTCTTTAAGTCTTATGATACACTTAATAACAATAAAAATTTGCGCCTTACTAAAGCAGACAAAATAAATGCAATAGTAATTATGAAAGAAAATGATTACCAAGAAAAAATGAATAATCTCTTAGATGATACTGAAACCTATTCTAAACTTAGGAAAAATCCCCTAGAAACCGTTAACAGCAATTTCAATAAAACAATAAAACTTCTACTGAAAGGCAAAGATGAATTAGTCAAACAATTTACTTCCACTAATCCATCTTTACCTTACATGTATGGACTAATAAAAACACACAAACCAGGGAATCCAGTCAGACCAATTATTAGCTCCATAGGGTCAGTTTCATATAAATTATCCAAATGGCTTGTCGATATTTTGAGCCCTATTGTTGGCAAAATTTCTAACTTTAATGTTAAAAACAACATAGACTTGGTTGATAAATTAAACTCCTTGACTGACTTAAATGATTTTAACATGGTTAGTTTTGATGTTACTTCCTAGTTTACGAAAGTTCCTGTTGATGATTTATTAAGTTTCTTATCTGAAGAACTCGTTAACTATGATTTACCATTGCCAGTTCCTACTATCATTAAACTTATTAAACTTTGCATTGTTGATGCAAAAATTGTATTTAATGATAAGTTTTACACTCAGAAGTTTGGTATGGCAATGGGAAATCCTCTTTCACCTGTTCTTAGTAACCTATACATGGAATTTTTTGAAACAAGGTTGCTTAACACAATCCTCCCTAATAGAGCTAAATGGTTCAGATATGTTGATGATATTTTGTGTCTTATGCCCAAAAATGTAGATATACACCATTTTCTTGGAAAATTAAATAGCTTAGCCCATTCTATAAACTTTACTGTTGAGTTTGAAGAAAATAACTCATTGCCTTTTCTAGATGTTTTAATTATTAAGGGTAATAATGAATTCAAATTTAAAATTTACAGAAAACCTACAAATAACTGTTCCTATGTCCACTATTATTCCTCGAATCAAGATAGAGTCAAACTGTCTGTTTTCTCATCAATGTTTTTGAGAGCTTTGCGAATTTGTAGTCCTGAGTTCATAGATGAGGAAATATCCAAAATTTATGAAATAGGTAATGATTTAAAATACCCAAGAAATGTAATTGATAAATCTTTTAAAGTTGCTAGGAACACTTTTTATAATCCAAAAAAGGGCAACCAGCCTTATTCAACTAAAAATATGGTGGTTCTCCCTTACCATGAAAACTTGGTTGATATGCCTTCTCTTCTTAAGACTTTTAATATTAAAGTTGTATTCAAAAATCTTGATACAGTAAAAAAACTTTTGATTAAGAATTTCCCCCAAAATGCTGATGGATGTGTCTATAAGATTCCTTGTAAAATTTGCGATAAAGTTCATTACGGTCAAACTGGTAAAAATCTCGAACTAAGATTAAAACAACATAAATATAGCATTAGAACTGGACAAGATTCCAATGCTCTATTTATTCATGTAAGAGATTTTAACCATCCAATTGATTTTCAAAAAGTTGAGAAAGTAGTATCAAGCAAGTCCATGGTCGACAGGAATATAATTGAATCTTGTTTCATAAAAAGCAGTTTTGACAATAATATGAATATTTCCTTTGGTTTATATAAATTAGATCCATTTATAATTAATAGAATTTGGGTAGAATTTAATAATACACTGGACAAATAAATAGCTTGGGGGTGAGTTTTGCAAAGGACCTGTCCAAGTTGGCTCGCCGCGCGTCACGTGTTTAACCGTTGTGGGATCTGATAGTGAAGTGCTGGCCGACCCCTTATATAGCTTCCTTGGATGCTTCACTTTCATAGTTCCTTGATAATGTGAGTAGTCACGAAAGCGCTTGGAAATTCTCTATTCTTTCAGAGTGGTTGTTTTGCATATATATATATATATATATATATATATATATATATATATATATATATATATATATATATATATATATATATATATATATATATATATATATATATATATATATATATATATATATATATATATATATATATATATAGGGTAAGATATAAAGAGCTATTGGAGGATAGATAGGCTAATGAGAGCATAGGCAATGGGGTCGAAGAGGTATGGGATAGGTTTAAAAATGTAGTGTTAGAGTGTTCAGCAGAAGTTTGTGGTTACAGGAAAGTGGGTGTGGGAGGGAAGAGGAGCGATTGGTGGAATGATGATGTGAAGAGAGTAGTAAGGGAGAAAAAGTTAGCATATGAGAAGTTTTTACAAAGTAGAAATGATGCAAGGAGGGAAGAGTATATGGAGAAAAAGAGAGAGGTTAAGAGAGTGGTGAAGCAATGTAAAAAGAGAGCAAATGAGAGAGTGGGTGAGATGTTATCAACAAATTTTGTTGAAAATAAGAAAAAGTTTTGGAGTGAGATTAACAAGTTAAGGAAAGCCTAGAGAACAAATGGATTTGTCAGTTAAAAATAGGAGAGGAGAGTTATTAAATGGAGAGTTAGAGGTATTGGGAAGATGGAGGGAATATTTTGAGGAATTGATAAATGTTGATGAAGATAGGGAAGCTGTGATTTTGTGTATAGGGCAAGGAGGAACAACATCTTGTAGGAGTGAGGAAGAGCCAGTTGTGAGTGTGGGGGAAGTTCGTGAGGCAGTAGGTAAAATGAAAGGGGGTAAGGCAGCCGGGATTGATGGGATAAAGATAGAAATGTTAAAAGCAGGTGGGGATATAGTTTTGGAGTGGTTGGTGCAATTATTTAATAAACGTATGGAAGAGGGTAAGGTACCTAGGGATTGGCAGAGAGCATGCATAGTTCCTTTGTATAAAGGCAAAGGGGATAAAAGAGAGTGCAAAAATTATAGGGGGATAAGTCTGTTGAGTATACCTGGCAAAGTGTATGGTGGAGTTATTATTGAAAGAATTAAGAGTAAGACGGAGAATAGGATAGCAGATGAACAAGGAGGCTTTAGGAAAGGTAGGGGGTGTGTGGACCAGGTGTTTACAGTGAAACCTATAAGTGAACAGTATTTAGATAAGGCTAAAGAGGTCTTTGTGGCATTTATGGATTTGGAAAAGGCGTATGACAGGGTGGATAGGGGGGCAATGTGGCAGATGTTGCAGGTGTATGGTGTAGGAGATAGGTTACTGAAAGCAGTGAAGAGTTTTTACGAGGATAGTGAAGCTCAAGTTAGAGTATATAGGAAAGAGGGAAATTATTTCCCAGTAAAAGTAGGCCTTAGACAAGGATGTGTGATGTCACCGTGGTTGTTTAATATATTTATAGATGGGGTTGTAAGAGAAGTAAATGCGAGGGTCTTGGCAAGAGGCGTGGAGTTAAAGGTAAAGAATCACACATAAAGTGGGAGTTGTCACAGTTGCTCTTTGCTGATGACACTGTGCTCTTGGGAGATTCTGAAGAGAAGTTGCAGAGAATGGTGGATGAATTTGGTAGGGTGTGCAAAAAAAGAAAATTGAAAGTGAATACAGGGAAGAGTAAGGTTATGAGGATAACAAAAAGATTAGGTGATGAAAGATTGGATATCAGATTGGAGGGAGAGAGTATGGAGGAGGTGAATGTATTCAGATATTTGGGAGTGGATGTGTCAGCGGATGGGTCTATGAAAGATGAGGTGAATCATAGAATTGATGAGGGGAAAAGGGTGAGTGGTGCACTTAGGAGTCTGTGGAGACAAAGAACTTTGTCCTTTAAGGCAAAGAGGGGAATGTATGAGAGTATAGTTTTACCAACGCTCTTATATGGGTGTGAAGCATGGGTGATGAATGTTGCAGCGAGGAGAAGGCTGGAGGCAGTGGAGATGTCATGTCTGAGAGCAATGTGTGGTGTGAATATAATGCAGAGAATTCGTAGTTTGGAAGTTAGTAGGGGGTGCGGGATTACCAAAACTGTTGTCCAGAGGGCTGAGGAAGGGTTGTTGAGGTGGTTCGGACATGTGGAGAGAATGGAGCGAAACAGAATAACTTCAAGAGTGTATCAGTCTGTAGTGGAAGGAAGGCAGGGTAGGGGTCGGCCTAGGATAGGTTGGAGGGAGGGGGTAAAGGAGGTTTTGTGTGCGAGGGGCTTGGACTTCCAGCAGGCATGTGTGAGCGTGTTTGATAGGAGTGAATGGAGACAAATGGTTTTTAATACTTGACGTGCTGTTGGAGTGTGAGCAAAGTAACATTTATGAAGGGGTTCAGGGAAACCGGCAGGCTGGACTTGAGTCCTGGAGATGGGAAGTACAGTGCCTGCACTCTGAAGGAGGGGTGTTAATGTTGCAGTTTAAAAACTGTAGTGTAAAGCACCCTTCTGGCAAGACAGTGATGGAGTGAATGATGGTGAAAGTTTTTCTTTTTCGGGCCACCCTGCCTTGGTGGGAATCGGCCAGTGTGATAATAATAAAAAAAAGAGAATATATATATATATATATATATATATATATATATATATATATATATATATATATATATATATATATATATATATATATATATATATATATATATATATATATATATATATATATATATATACCCACCCACGCCCATAGCAGGGTTTGTTTGCAATCGTGTCATTACGATTTCGTGAGTCATGTTAATGGCTTTGAGGGAACTTGAGCTAGAGTTTGTTATGGCCTTGCTAGCTGGAGATTCGTCTGTAAAAACTTACATTTGTGGTCACAGTGGTGCCTATGCTAACCTTCCTATGGTGTAGTTGGATGAATCTTATTGTAGCTAGCTGGTCCAGTGGCTAACGTGACGGTCTGGCGTTTTGAGACTCTTTGATCGCGGATTCAAATCCTGCCCGTGGTATGGTTTGTTTGCAATCGTGTCATTACGATTTCGTGAGTCATGCTCCAGAAATAATGAATATAAATATCATTTGTTTTAAATTTGAAAATTTAGAAAAAAATATAAAGTCAATAGAAGTAAATAAAATAAAGTAGTTGGAAGGTGATTGATTCTTTATAGAGACTAAGATTGCACCATTAATAATGAACTTCCAGGTAATTAGAGCTAAATAACCTATTTCCGAAACGAAAATTTGTTATCTGGCGGAATTCATAAATTATAATTCAGAAAAATTGTAGAGGCAAAATTTATATGCTTTTTTGAAAAGAAAATTAGATTTTTTAATAATTATGTTTTATTTTACCTCATGTTTAGACGCTTTTTAAATGTTTTACAGTCTTCCTTAATTCTGAAAATATTTTCACATTTTTTCTGTTAATATTTTACACATGTTTGATAGGTGGAGTATTGGTGACATGTAACATAAAGGGCCTCGTGCAGTGTATCATCTCAAAACCTGGTTAATTAATTTATTATACTTTATTTTTTATTCTGAATGGGCATAATCAGGGATCGTTTATTTTCTACTGGTAAAATCTAAAGATTACATTCACTTCTGCTGGTGCCTTACATCTTTCAGCACCTTGATACTGGTGAAGTATTCACTGGTCCAAGGAATTGTAGCTACCGTTCCTCATGTGTTGTATGATTCTTATGGGTTTATAATAATAATAATAATATAATTATAACAATCGTAATGCTAATGATGTTCTTTACAGGACCCAGTTCGTGGTGATGAGTGGGAGGGAGTGAGGGATGGGTCCCAGGAGCCTCCAGTCTGCTCCCAGGTCAACGGCGACTCAGTACTGCTTAAGGAACAACCATTTTACGAGGGAGAGGAAGACTGTCTTTACCTCAGCATCTTCACTCCCAAGGTTCAACCAATATATTCATCATCTTTTCCTGTTTAAATTCATTCAACGTTGATATATCTAGAAAAACATTTGTGTTTGGAAATAATGTTTAAGTGACACAACTTGCCGACAAGTATAGTAGAAAGACACTGTTCTGAGCAAACATTCGTGTATTTAAATCACTTCCTTAATAACAGCCTCTTGAAATCTAATTATATGATTAAGCTGCGTTCATAGTGAAGCTTAGTTTACATACAAGTTTTTGTGATGAATGGCGTCTTGTAGAGACAGTATTGACGTCATGTAGAGAGACAGGTAGTATACAGGTACTGGAAATGAAAGGTATTTTCTTTCTGTCCTGTAAAATTGAGGAACTTTAGCAAACATAATAACTTTATTAAACTTGTACTGTAACCGTCTCATAATTTCTGTATGGATATTCTGTCCATAAAATAATAACAGTGCCAGTATTTTCATCTGTTCTAAATCCTGTCTTTCATTTAAAACTTCAACAATGTCGCCTTTTATTTTTTTTTTTTTTTAAAAGATATGTGACTGCCGAAGCAGCTACAATATTAAATAACAAAGGAGTTAAATTATGTTCTACCACATAATTTCATTTTTCATCATTGTACATCAATGATTAGTTTAATTAATGATTCATAAATATAATTAACCCCTTATATACCACGTAATAATATAATTTATCTAAACTGCTCGTCACTAGTTACAAATTCTTTACATCCTAAATTTGAAATTGAATTCATAATATACACTCAGTGGCCTCTTTATTAGGTGCACCCTTCTACTACTGGGTGGAGTCCCTCTTTGCCCCTAGAACAACCTGAATTCTTCGTGGCATGGACTCAAGAAGGTGTTGGAAACAATCCTTAGAGTTTCTGGTCCATGCTGACTTTATAGCATCATGCAGGTGTTGCAGAATTGTCGGCAGCATGTTACTCCACATCCTAAAGGTTTACGGCAATTTCTGACTCTTCCATCTGCATGTCGCAACAGAAATTGCAGTTCGTCAGACCAGGCGATTATATTCCAACCTTCAACTGTCAAGTTTTAGCGTGCAAACTATAGTCTCAATTTCTTGTTCTCAACTGAAAGGAGTGAGACCCGGTGTGGTCACTTGTTGCTGGTGCCCATCCACCTCAAGGATCGACATGTTGTGTGTTCAGAGGTACTCCTCGGCATACCATTGTTATAATGCATGTTTATTTGAGTTATCAGCATCATTCTGTCAGCTGGAGTCAGTCTGGTCATTCTCATTTGACGTTTCTTATTAACAAGGAAGTTTCGTCCACAGAACTACCGCTTAGAAGATGTTTCGTACTTTTCACACCATTTGTAAACTCTAGAGACTGTGGAATGTGAAACTGCCAGGAGATAAGCATACGCCATCTAGCCACACCACCTAATACCAAAAATTATTCCACGGTCAAGGTCATTTATATCACATATCTTTCCCATTCTCAAGTTTGGTCTGAACAACTTACTCTTTTGCTTGCTATTAGGCAGTGAGGTCCTGCCACGTCATTAGCTGCTAAGATATTAACATTACAAGCAGTTACACTTAATATAGTGACTACTGATAATAAATATACAATGTGAAATTCACACATCTCGGTCAATGTATTTCCATAAGCTTGATGCTCGCAAAAAGATTCATAATATTTATAACTCAAGACTCGTAATGAAAAATTACTAAACACGAAATAGGAACATTGTTCTTCATTGGTAATTACTGTAGTAATTAATAATAATAATAATAATAATAATAATAATAATAATAATAATAATAATAATAATAATAATAATAATAATAATAATAATAATAATATTCTTCATTACAGCCTGGTGAGCCTAAAGTCCAACTTCCAGTCATTGTCTTTATTCCTGGAGGCGGCTTCTTTTTTGAGGGAATAAGAAAATTTGCACCATATGTCTTCATGAATGAAGATATAATATTTATTATTATCCAGTACCGTCTTGGCATTCTTGGTACGTGTACATTTTTATCTGATTATATTCTAGTACTTATTTGTACTAAACCCAAGTTCAGTCACAGCTTAAGGTACCAGACAGTGACGGAGGAACAAGTCTTCACCCACAAAAAAAGTTTAATGTTTTATACCTTCTTATCCACTGTGATAAGTCAAAATAATATATTATATACAAATATTTTATATATAGAACTTTACCTCTGTGGTTTTGAAGTATTAAATGTTTATCCTCTTGCATGTCTCTATGGAATAAATTAAAAATAATTGAAGGCCCCCCTACCTATCCTTGAATCAAACATGGTTATCTGGTATTCTCGAAGAGCTGCATGACAAGTAATAATAATAATAATAATAATAATAATAATAATAATAATAATAATAATAATAATAATAATAATAATAATAATAATAATAATAATAACAATAATAGCACGTTTGATAAACGCACAAAATGTGTATAGTTTTTGTCTCTAATTCTCACTACATGTGAGAGTCGTTCAGATCTTTGTTGCACATATTCACAAAGCTACACCGCTGCCAGATATGTTACTTCTTGTTTTATCTTGATTTTTAATGATCATGTGTAGTTTTAAAGGTTCAAGTACCCCACCCTTTTCTAATCTAATGTAAACTAGCCTTGATTATCAAAAGTTAAAATACATCTATAAAGAAAAATTATAAGAAATTCAGGATGGGTAATGAGTTGATGATGAGTTGACGTGAAAGAACCTAATTCATTATATGTTATTGTAATTTTCTTAATTATCCCTTTGTTTTCTGCTAGCTAGCTATAAAGGAACAACGTAATGAAATTCATGACTGCTACTGTTAACATGCCTAATTAAGTCACATATTTTTGGCTTTGAATTTCCCATAGATTTCAAGGAATAATAGAATTATTCAACAGATAGAGCTCTTTAATAAAATTTATTTTTCTCCATATTTAGGTTTCCTGTCAACAGAAGACACAGTGATTCCTGGTAATTTTGGACTAAAAGACCAGACAATGGCTCTTCAGTGGATACAAAGAAACGTTCACAATTTCGGAGGAGACGCTAGCAGAGTCACTATATATGGAGTGAGCTCTGGGGGGGTCTCAGTACATTTCCACATTTTGTCTCCACACTCTGAAGGTTAGCAGTCAGTATTAAACAAATGTTACTGCGTTTGAATGTTAGAAGAGACTCTCTGTAGCTTCATCCTAAGGCTGAATGTTTGAGCAAAAACACTTAGTTTTTGTGAATAAAATCAGTAACTATATTTTGGGGGTTTGGTTGTCAAAATTTTGGGGGTTTGGTTGTGAAAATTGGGAAGGAATCGTTTTCATATGTTTTGATTTTTTCATATTTATGAGAGCATAAATTTACTGTTAATTAAATACATGTTTTGGATTAAAGTGTCCCTGTCTGCTGGTGTAGAGTAGAGGTTGCATGCAGGCTGATCCTCGGGTAGTCGATTGATTTTGAACTTATAAAAAAATGAGGCATCTTTTCTAACTGTAAAGTATCTAGTGGATATATGCGCAATAATAAGTATAATAAATATGCAATACATATAAGTGAGTATGAATTAAGGGTCTTCTTGTAGTAAGCAGAAAACAGATAGTGTCTCCACTCTGCTCTGAATGATCCACATGGATCTATTGCTTACCTTTGTGCAAACATGTGGGATTTTTTGTATTACCAGGCTTGTTTGCTCGAGGTATTGTATATTCCGGCACAATGATCAGTCCTGGGTCAATGGGAGGAAAATTCAAGGAGGTCGCACAATTCACCGGAAAGCTTTTCGGATGTCCAGATGGTGAAGAAGTGGAGAATGAGTCACAGAGCAACATTCTCCTTACTTGTCTCCAGGGCGTCAATGTTGTAAATCTGACAATGTCCTATACACACCATTACGTAAGTATTTTTGGTTTTCATTTTTTATGATAATGCTTCCTCAGTAAAATCATTGTACACTATATAAATACCAACAAACCATTAAATAAAGACATGCAACATTTAAAGGGTATTTTGCCCACCTGGGGAAATTGAAAAAGCCCTAGTTTGTCAAAAAATGTCATAATAAATTAATCTAAATGTCCAATATATGGAAAATTACCGTTAAAGTAAATTTGAACCAAAATGACAAGATCTCCAAAATGGTCTCAACTGGCCTTGTTAGAGCTATATCAGAGAAAACAGTCCTGCGCCATAGGTGTACGCAGTATAAAATAAATCTTGTTGAGTACAGGGAATAATGGGAGCCTTTATTTAAACTCTGTTTACATTTATTTTTCTTTATTGAGCATTTACATTTGTTTAGGTTAATGAACAGTAAATATAAGTGAATTGTGACACGAAACCATAGAAAAAATAATTAGAAAATTTGAAAAAAAATTGTAAATTAATTTAAAACAGTAGCTACCTTAATACAACAAACCCTCGGGATTTCATAATGTGATTACCAACATCACCTTTAAACCTACATCTCTCCACAACCAATAATCACTTACGGTAAGTCACTGTGTGCTCACAGTGACTCACCGTCACCGTGAGCACACATCATCTATCTCCCACCAAGGCAGGGTGGCTCGAAAAG
The DNA here is from genome assembly GCF_038502225.1 of Cherax quadricarinatus. NCBI lineage: Eukaryota > Metazoa > Arthropoda > Malacostraca > Decapoda > Parastacidae > Cherax > Cherax quadricarinatus. Next base: position 14,799,775 of record NC_091382.1, read on the forward strand.
AAAACACTTTCATCGTCACTATGCTACAGTTATAAAACTGCAACATTAACACTCCTTCAGAGTGCAGACACTGTACTTCCCATCTCCAAGACTCAAGTCTGGTCTTTTGGTATCCCTGAATCCCTTCATAAACGTTTCCTTGCTCACACTCCAACAGCATGCCAAGTCCTAAAAACCATTTGTCTCCATTCGCTCCTATCTAACACGCTCACGAATGCTTGCTGGAAGTCCAAGCTCATCGCACAAAAAACCTCTTTTACCCCTCCCTGAAACTTTTCCTAGGTATACAATACTGACAAGATGAAACTAAGACACATATGCAACTTCTGGGTGTTTTTATTGCAGACGTTTCGCCATCCAGTGGCTTTATCAATACAAATTCCAGGACATAACTTGAAGACAGTAGAACTATATACAGAAAATGTGGTAGTCAGTCCCTCAATCTTGGAGTTGGTGCGAAGAGCACCGTTGTATAGATTCTGAAGCAGAAGCGAACGAACGAACAAACAAGTTCAGGTAAGATCCCAAGCGGGATGAGCTCATCGGCGAATTTTCTCAGTGGTGACGTGTACTTAGCTCAGTGAGGACGTTAGTGTACTCTCCTTGGATTGAACCAAGATGCCCTCCATCGAGCAACTTTACCAGCAGCTTAAGGAGGAACTGAACATAAGAACATAACATAAGAAAGGAGGAACACTGCAGCAGGCCTGTTGGCCCATACTGAAGGTAGTGAAGATTGAGATACGGCGATTGACTGAGGAAAACAAGAGGATTCGTAGCAGTACTCCTGTTCTGAGTCCTCAGGTCAAGAAGGGAAACTGGACAGTGGCTGGACAGCATGGAACGAAGTTGACGATCAAGAAGACGAATGGAAAGGAATAAACGATGAAGAAGAAAGAGACTGCTGTGGAAACTGTTGTGGAAACATCTAATGCATTTTCTGTGCTACCCGACGAATGTGAATCGACTACTGGAAGCGTCACGACGAATGACAACGAGGAAGGTAAGAATATTGTTGTTGTTGGGGATAGCCAGGTTAGGTATATGGATAGGGCATTCTGCTTAAAGGACAGGAGTAGGGAACAGAGGGTTTGCTTTCCTGGGGCTGGGATGGAGGATATTGTTAGCCAGCTTGACAACATCATGAACGGTAATGGGATAAATCCTATTATCTGCCTCAGCGCTGGAGGCAATGATGTAGGCAAGAGAAGAAGTGAGGATTTAGTTAGAAGGTACAAGACAGCAATAGACATAATTAGAAAGAAGGGGGGCGCTCTGTTATATGTGGCATTTTGCCAAGAAGGGGTGTTGGAAATGAATGGTTGTCCAGAACAATTGGTACCAATTGTTGGCTGGATAAACACTGTAAGGATAATGCAATGCCATTCAATGAAAACTGGAACAACTTCTAAAGCCGAAATGACATGTATGCCATGGATGAGGCTCACTTATCCAGGGCAGGTGAGGGTTTTCTTGCTACCTCAGTTGAGGGGGTTGTTAGGACTTTAAATTAGGATTAGTTAGAGGTATGGGTTTAGAAATTATAAATAATGAGTATGGATATATTGACTTATGCTCTGATATTAAGAATCCTAATAGTAACTGTCATGGAGTAACTCTGGGTAATGATAATTTCAGAAATTGTGCAAAAACAAAGATGAATAGGAAAAATGTGCAGAAGAAAAAACATGTGATGGTATTTTATGCTAACAGTCGAAGTGCAAGAAATAAGATTAATGAACTATGTTTGGTAGCATGTGCTGGGAACTTTGATGTCATTGCATTAACTGAAACGTGGTATGATTTAAAAAGTCGGGATGTGATTGCTGAGTGTAATATTCAAGGGCTTAAGTTCTTCCATGTGGATAGATATAATGGGAAGGGGGGAGGAGTTGCATTATATGTTCGAGAAAATAATAACTGTTGCATAAAAACAGGTATAAAAATAGATGGAACAGTAACAATCTGTTTGGGAAGAGTTTGTAGAAGGTCAAGAAAAACTAATTCTAGGTGTAATATACCGACCTCCAGGCTTGGATCACGATAGAGGGAGACTTCTTTGGGACGAAATTGTTAGGGCATCGTGACACAATAACATAGTGATAGTAGGGGATTTTAACTTAACTCAAATTGACTGGAATTCTTTGACTGGTAATCTGGAGTCCAGTGACTTTATGGAAACAGTTCAGGGCTGTTTTCTGAAGCAGTGTGTAACAGAGCCTACCAGGGGTAATAATTTGCTATACCTAGTCTTGTCAAATAAGGAAACACTCGTAAGTAATCTGGAGATCACTGAAGAGCTTGGCGCAAGTGATCACAAATCCATTACTTTTAGTATTAACTGGGAATACAAGAATAATGATAATACTGTAAAAATCCCTGATTTTCGTTCTGCCGATTATAATGGACTTAGGGAACACCTGTCAAATCTCGATTGGGGTTATCTAGCTAATGATTCTATTGATGATGATCATTCTTATGATTATGAAGGGATCTGCATTTATGAGTTCTTTTTTAATAATGTACACCGTGCTCAGAATATATACATTCCCCAGAGAGAAATCAGGTCAAATAATAACGATTCCAAATGGGTTAACAGGAGGCTAAAGCATCTATTAGGGGAGAAAAGGGGAATCATAGGCACATCAGAAGAGGAGAGGTTAACCTTACTAACCAATATGTTCAGCTTAAAAGAGAAGTAAAAAAGGGGATTAGAAAGGCTAAACGTGACTATGAAATTAGAGTTGCTAATGAATCAAAGACCAATCCGAAGGGCTTCTTTCAAGTGTATAGGACGAAGGTGAAGGAAAAAGTAGGACCTCTGAAAATTGGGAATGGAGAGCTGACGGAAAACGAACTGGAAATGTGTTCCATATTTAATGACTATTTTTTTGTCAGTTTTTACACAGGAAGACATAAATGAGATTCCAGAATTAACAATTATTCAGTTCCTGACGAATTTAAATTGACTAATATTACTGTCACGAGGGACATGGTTATCAAACAGATAGACAAACTGAAGCAAAATAAGTCCCCGGGGCCCGACGAGTTGTTTTCCAGGGTACTTAAGGAATGCAAGATGGAACTTAGTCAGCCACTGTCGAGTGTGTTTAATGCATCCATCGGTACCAGTGTTGTGCCAGAGTTGTGGAAGCTGGCTAATGTGGTTCCCATATTCATATCAGGGGATGAGTCCATTCCTTGAAATTACCGTCCAATAAGCCTGTCATCTATAGTGGGGAAGTTACTAGACTCAGTTATAGCTGACATTATTAGAAGTCACCTTGAAGAGCATAACTTGATAAATGAATTTCAGCATGGGTTCACGAGAGGTCGTTGCTGCCTGACAAATTTACTGACGTTCTTCAATAGAACATTTGAGGCAGTAGACAGTGATGAAGAATATGATATTGTTTATTTGGATTTTAGTAAAGCCTTCGATAGAGTACCTCACAAGAGACTCTTAAGAAAAGTAGCAGCTCATGGTATAGGAGGTAAAGTTCTTGCATGGATAGAGGCATGGCTTACCAATAGAAAGCAGAGGGTCTCGATTAATGGGGTCAAATCTGAATGCAGATTAGTCACTAATGGCATTCCACAAGGATCAGTTTTAGGCCCTCTCTTGTTCATAATTTACATTAATGATCTTGATGAAGGGATTATGAGTGACATGAGGAAATTTGCTGATGATGCAAAGATAGGCCATATGATTCATTCTGAGGAAGATAGCAATGAACTCCAGTAGGATTTTGACAAATTAATGTCTTGGCCTGAGAAATGGCAGATGAAGTTCAATGTGGATAAGTATAAGGTACTAGGGTAATGAAAATAATCCTCGAAGCTATAAACTATTTGAAGTAGAGCTTGATCATACAGAATGTGAAAAAGACTTGGGAGACATGGTAAGCAGAAATCTAAAGCCAAGACAGTAGTGCCTAAGTGTGCGCAACAAGGCTAACAGATTACTTGGATTTATCTCAAGAAGTATTAGTAACAGAAGTCCAATAGTTATTTTACAGCTCTATACCTCACTAATGAGGCCTCATTTAGATTATGCTGCTCAGTTTTGGTCTCCTTACTACAGGATGGATATAGATTCATTGGAGAACATACAGAGAAAAACGACTAAAATGATTTACTCTGTAAGGAATCTCCCATATGAAGATAGACTTAAAGCCTTAAATCTCCACTCTCTGGAGAGATGTAGAATGAGGGGAGATATCACTGAAGTGTATAAGTGGATGACAGTCATAAACAAAGGAGATATTGAACATTAAAATGGTATAAAATACCTTGGTACAGACCTTACCTAACAAAGGAGATATTGTAGATGAATAGTTCAGAGAACAGACATGTTGATAAATTATACACATGCGCAACTCTTAAGAACATAAGAACATAAGAAAGGAAGAACACTGCAGCAGGCCTGTTGGCCCATACTAGGTAGGTCCTTTACAATCCATCCCATTAACAAAACATTTGCCCAACCTAATTTTCAATGCTACCCAAGAAATAAGTTCTGATAACTCTATCCGCTCATTTGCAAGTCCCACTCAAATCCAACCCCTCTCACTCATATATTTATCCAACCTAAATTTGAAACTACCCAAAGTCCTGGCCTCAATAACCCAACTAGGTACATTGTTCCACTCATAAATCTACCCTATTTCCAAACCAATACTTTCCTATGTCCCTTCTAAATCTAAACTTGTCTAAACTTGTCTGAAACGATTCGCCTACACAGTAGGCTTCTTCATTCGAGTATAGAATGTAGGCAGGAACAGTAGAGATGTGAAGACGAGGTGATCAGTCCATCACCCTTGAAGTCGTAGATTTGAGGTTGTCAGTCCCTCAGCCTGGAGAAGTTCAGTTCCAAAGACTGGAACTAACTGAAGATCAAGCGACAGTGCGGAGACTTAAATACTGTCGGAAGGAGAGGTGCAGAGTAGTAGTAGTAGTAGTAGTAGTGAGAGCGCAGCCACTGAGAGGTCGTGACCCTCTCAGATTAAACAATTCTCATTTGAAAAAGTTTTCCAAGGTGTTTTCTGTACCAAGATGCCATTGTGTTGCAGTGTCTGACAGAGTGAATATCAAAATGGTATTCAATACCGACAGGTTGGTAGGTAAGACACATAGGCAACATTTAGGAAACTTTATTCCGAAACGTTTCTCCTACACAGTAGGCTTCTTCAGTCGAGTACAGAATGTAGGCAAGAACAGTAGAGATGTGAAGATGATGTGATCAGTCCATCGCCCTTGAAGGCTGAGGGACTGACAGCCTCAAATCTAAGACTTCAAGGGCGATGGACTGATCACATCGTCTTCACATCTCTACTCTTCCTGCCTACATTCTGTACTCGACTGAAGAAGTCTACTGTGTAGGGGAAACGTTTCGGAATAAAGTTGCATAAATGTTGCCTATGTGTCTTACCTACCAACCTGTCGGTATTGTATGCCATTTTGATATTCACTCTGGAATGCCACTTGTTACAGATCCCCACTCAGATTTAACCCCATTTATGGACACCCTCTGCTTCCTGTCTGTGAGCCACTTTTTCTCCAATGCCATGAGCTGCCACTTTCTTTAACAATCTTTGGTGGGGAACTCTATCAAAAGCCTTACTAAAATCTAAGTAAATAATGTCAAATTCTATATCATGATCAACAGTCTCAAAAGCTTTACTGAAGAAAGTTATTAAATTAGATAGACGAGAGCGGCCTCTCGTGAATCCATGCTGAGTATCATTAATCAAGCTATGCTTATCGAGATGGCTTCTTATAATCTCAGCTATTATTGGCTCTAGTAATTTGCCTACAATTGAGGTCAGACTTATTAGGCGGTAATTTGACGGTAACGACTTGTCCCCTGCTTTAAAAATAGGAATTACATTAGCCATCTTCCACATATCAGACACTACACCTGTTTGAAGAGATAAATTAAAAATATTAGTTAATGGTTCACAGAGTTCCATTTTGCATTCCTTAAGAACCCTTGAAAAAAGCTCATCAGGACCTGGCGACTTATTTTGCTTCAGTCGGTCTACTTGTTTCATAACCATTTCACTAGTGACTGTGATGTTACATAATTTATCTTCTTCAGGCCCACTATAAATATTAATTACTGGAATATTGTTAGTGTCTTCCTGTGTAAAAACCGAGAGAAAATAATTATTTAAAACAGAGCACATTTCATTCTCTTTGTCAGTAAGATGCCCATAGTTATTTTTAAGGGGACCTATCTTATCTCTAACTTTCGTTCTATAGACTGGAAAAAACTTTTTGGGTTAGTTATCGAATCATAGTCCCTTTTAGTTTTTCTTATCCCCATTTTTAACGTCCCTCTTATGTCAATATACTGATTCATAAGATGACCCTTACCTCTTTTGATATGCCTATAAATTCCTTTCTTATGCCCTAGTAGATATTTCAGGCTATTATTCATCCATTTTGGGTCATTTCTATTTGATCTAATTTATTTATATGGGATAAACGTTCTTTGAGCAGCATGTAAGGTGTTCAGAAAACTGTCATATTGATAGCTCTCTACGTTACCCCAGTCAACAGATGATAAGTGTTCTCTAAGCCCACTGTAATCTGCTAAGCGAAAATCTGGAACTGTTACTGAGTTGTCCCTGCTATCATACTTCCATTCAATGCTAAAGGTAATGGATTTGTGATTGCTTTTGCTGAGTTCCTCATTAATTTCTATATTATTAACAAGGGTTTCCTTGTTCGCCAGAACCAAATCAAGAAGGTTGTTTCCCCTTGTAGGTTCTGTTACAAGCTGCTTCAAAAACATTCCTGAACAACTTCTAAGAAGTCATTTGATTCTAAATTCCCAATCAAGAAATTTCAATGTGGCTAAAGTTAAAGTCCCCTAGAATTACTACATTATCGTGCCTTGTGGCCTTAACAATTTCCTCCCACAGTAATTTAACTTGGTCCCTATCTAAGTTTGGGGGACGGTATATCACTCCTAGAATCAATTTTTTATGCCCCTCTGAAAATTCTATCCAGGCAGACTCTGTATGTGTTACCACAGACTTAATACCCGTTTTTTTGCAACAGTTCAAGTGATCTCGGACATAGAGTGCCACTTCTTGGTATAAATCCCAATAATCTATTTGCCTTATTACGTACGCTTAGGCAATGCTGTCTTGGTTTAAGGTTGCTGCTCACTATAACCCCCAAGTTCTTTTTGCAATCTGTATGGCTAAATTCTACATCATTTAACTCATAAGTGCCAGGGTTATGGGCACTCCAGAGCTTCAGAACCTTGCATTTATCTATATTTAACTGCATCTGCCACTTTTCTGACCAAGAATTGAGTTTGTCTAAATCCTTCTGAAGTTCCCTAACATCTGCGTTTGAATCAATTATCCTACCTATCTTTGTGTCATCGGCGAATTTGCTCATATTGCTAGTAATACCCTCATCAAGGTCATTGATATATATTATAAACAACAATGGGTCTAAGACTGATCCCTGTGGTACGCCACTTGTTACAGATCCGCACTCGGATTTAACCCCATTTAAGCATACTCTCTGCTTCCTATTTGTGAGCCATGACTCGATCCATGACAGCACTTTTTCCCCAATGCCATAAGCTGCCACTTTTTTTTAACAGTCTCTGGTGTGGTACTCTATCAAAAGCCTTACTAAAATCTAAATAAACAATATCGAATTCTTTATCATGATCAACGGCCTCAAAAGCTCTACTGAAGAACGTTAATAAATTAGTCAGGCAGGAATGGCCCCTCGTGAATCCATGCTGAGTATCATTAATCAAGCTATGTTTATCCAGATGGCATCTTATATCATCAGCTATAATTGACTCTAGTAATTTGCCTACAGTTGAGGTTAGGCTTATTGGGCGGTAATTTGACTGCAACGACTTGTCCCCTGCTTTAAAAATAGGAATTACATTAGCCATCTTCCATATATCAGACACTACACCTGTTTGAAAAGAAATATTAAAAATATTACGCTCTTTAAGAACCCTAGAAAAAAGTTCATCAGGGTCAGGGGATTTATTTTGCTTCAGTCGGTCTATCTGTTTGATAACCATTTCGCCAGTGACTGTGATATTGCATAATTTATCGTCTTCAAGCCCACTATAAAAATTTATTACTGGGATATTGTTAGTGTCCTCCTGAGTGAAAACTGAGAGAAAATAACTATTAAGAATAGAGGGTATCTTTATTGAATAAACGTTTCGCCACACACTGCAACTTCTTGGGATTTTAACACTTGGGAATTCTTCGCTTGCCTAACCCTTGTCACCTACATATAGCATATCACCTACATATAGCATGTCACCTACATATAGAGTGTCACCTACATGTAGCATGTCACCTACATATAGCATGTCACCTACATATAGCATGTCACCTACATATAGCATGTCACCTACATATAGTATGCCACCTACATATAGCATGTCACCTACACATAGCATGCCACCTACATATAGCATATCACCTACATGTAGCATGTCACCTACATATAGCATGTCACCTACATATAGTATGCCACCTACATATAGCATGTCACCTTCATATAGCATGTCACCTACATATAGCATGTCACCTACATATAGCATGTCACCTACATATAGCATGTCACCTACATATAATATGCCACCTACATATAGCATATCACCTACATATAGCATGTCACCTACATATCGCATGTCAACTACATATAGCATGTCACCTACATATAGCATGTCACAGCCACCGGGGAATGGTGTGAGCCCTGCATTTACTCATTCTCCTGAAGGATCTATAGACGGTGGCTGTCATTCAATAAAACGTGTAAAGCCGAGTTTACACACTTCCCTTCGATGGCTGCTATTATTCCCCTACAATAATTCTTGTTCCTCTTTTTTTCATAATTTTCTTTCTCCTACCCTTCATCCTCCTCCTTTTTCATTCTTGTGCTCCTACTCTTCCTCTGCTTGCTGTTCCTTCTCCTGCTGTCTTTCTTTACCTACAGTTCTTCCTCCTTTTTCTACTTTTCCTCTGATGTTCTTCCTCCTCCTGCCTTTGCTTCCTGTTTTTCACCTTGCTGTTTCTTCCTCCAACTTTTGTTCATTTCCTCTATTGTTCAAGATTTCTGATGCTCCTGCTGTTCGTGTTTTCTTTCTTCCTTCTTTTGTTGGTAAGAGAACTGGGGGACTTGAGCGCGTACAATAGAGAGCACAAATGCATCTTTGGCTATCAAAACTTGAGCATGTCAATCATTGTAACACACCTTATCATCTCTAGAAATGAGATGAGGTCAAATTAGTTATATCAGGTAAAACAAAGACAATGTTGCTTGTAATAACACAGACTATAATTAGCTCTATATTTACTGAACCTTTCGTTCATCTGTTTGTTCAATACGTGACCTGACAGTGTAACTTCACACTCTTCATTCACTTGCGTAAAGTAAAAGGATACAAGTGCTAATTAAAGATATACTGTTAGTTTTTTCTTGCATCTTTATTCCTAGGCATATATATTCTTAATGTTATTTGTATTACAAAAGAATATAGGTTAGTGTTATTTGTGTTACCCAGGTAGGTGTGTTTCCCCAGCTGCTGCTGGCACCACGTGTTGACGGTGACTTCCTTCCAGCTGAACCTGAAGTGTTGATGACTCAGGGAAATCACAACAACGTGGACATCATATTTGGAGTTAATTCTCATGAGGGCGGCTTTCGTGCACTCAGTGCGTCAATTTTATTTTTAATAATTATTATTATTACATATCATTTCCTTTCTCAGCCCAAATTGAGGCTAATTGTTGCTCTTGTTGTTGTTGCTGCATCTGTTCTTCCTACTTCTAATCTTTCTCTACATACACTTCCTCTTCCTCTTCTTTTTCTTCATTCTTTGCTTTATTCTATTCTTTCTTTCACTCTTCATCCTGCTCCTGTTTTTATCCTTGTGCACCTACTTTTCCTCTGCCTGATGGTCTTCCAACTTATTTTCATCATCTGCCTTCTGTTCCTTCTGTTTTGTCTGATGTTGTTCTTCCTGCCTCCTTCTCGGCTATTCTTCCTTTTTCTCTTGCTCTGTTTCCTGTTCTTTATATTCTTCATCCTCTAACTGCTATTCATTTCTTCTTATATTATAGATTTATGTTGCTCCTGCTGCTCGTGTTCTCGCTCCTCCTCTTCCACTTTTCTCTCATGGATATATTCTTCGTGTCAATGAAAACTCTAAATGATCAGGTGTGAAGTCTTTAAGGCTATGATTTATTAATTAATATATATGTTTTATATTTCTGAAATATTGGAAAATTATCATCATTATTACTATTATCATTACTCTAGTGAAAATCAGTAAACCAGCAAAGGCTATTGCGCACCATTTGATCCAAGAAAAGGAAAGGTGGCTCCATATTCTTAGATAAAAAATCCCTAACAAGAATTCGAGTTATTCCATGAAGGGTTATATAGTATAAATATCTCTAGAATCTATTACGTCATCCTGGGATGACTTACCTAGTTCTAGTTTTTTGTATTTTTTTTAACAGACTTCTACAGGAACGAATCTATAAAATCAGGTCTTCTGAACAACTTCGCCAAGTTTGGTCCAGCGTCACTTCACTTAGAAGATGAGACTAAACCTGTGGAACTTGCCACCAAGATCTTTGATCAATATGTTGGAGGTGTTAAAGTTAACTTGGAAGATGCAGAGAATATCTGTCGGGTAAGAGATAATTCTAATTAATGCTTGCAATTATCCCTCTACCATTTTTTATTTACCAAATGCAATTTTTTTAATTTTATTATTATTATTAAAGATTCGCCAGTATTCTCCCTATAATTTTAAACAGACATTTGTCAGACGTCAAACATCATTAAGTGCTTTAAAATTCATATGTTAATATAAAAGTTTTTATATCCCCCACCGCCTTAAAAAACTGATATAATATGACTAAATATTTAAGGCAATTTATTTAACTCTGATTACAAAATCAATATTCATACAACGTATGAAATATATATTTCAGGTGTAATGTGTTTGAGAATCATTTCATTAACAAACAGGTACATGATTCATTCTCAGAAGAATGTTATTAGTAGGATGGTTCCCTAGAGTGTGATTTCTTCCTTCTTAATCAGATGTTTAATGATCGTCTCTACAACATACCTCAAGACACAGCAGCCATTATCCATGCTAAAAATATGGGACCTAATAAGAAAATATTTTTACTTGAACTAAACCATAAAGGTCAACGAACATTGGCAAGACCTTCAAACGTCAGCGTTGGTCGGCACTGTGAGTTTCAAAGCCACCTTTATTAACGTAGTCATTTGCATCTAATTTTCATAATAATAATAATAATAATAATAATAATAATAATAATAATAATAATAATAATAATGAGGAATTGTTAATGTTGATGAAGATAGGGAAGCTGTGATTTTGTGTATAGGGCAAGGAGGAATAACATCTTGTAGGAGTGAGGAAGAGCCAGTTGTGAGTGTGGGGGAAATTCGTGAGGTAGTAGGTAAAATGAAAGGGGTAAGGCAGCTGGGATTGATGGGATAAAGAGAGAAATGTTAAAAATGTATAGGGTAAGCTACCTAGGGATTGGCAGAGAGCATGCCTAGTCCCTTTTTAAAGGCAAAGGGGACAAAAGAGAGTGCAAAAAATATGATAAGTTGGAGGCAGTGATATGTTATGTGTGGTGTGAATTAATGCAGAAATGTAGTTTGGAAGTTAGGAGAGGTGCGGGATTACCAAAACTGGTAAGCTGAGGTGGTTCGGACTAGAATGATTGTATCAGCTGTAGTGGAAGGAAGGCGGGGTATGCCTAGTCCAGCAGGCCGTGAGCGTGTTTGATAGGAGTGAATTGGTTTTTAATACTTGACGTGCTGTTGGAGTGTGAGCAAAGTAACATTTATGAAGGGAAGGGAAACCGGGACTTGAGTTCTGGAGATGGGAAGTAAACTCTGAAGGAGGGGTGTTAATGTGCTGTAGTGTAAAACCCTTCTGGCAAGACAGTGATGGAGTGAATGATGGTGAAATACCCTGCCTTGGTGGGAATCGGCCGGTGTGATAATAAAATAAAAAAAAAAGTCTGTTGAGTATACCTGAAAAAGTGTATGGTAGAGTTATTATTGAAAGAATTAAGAGTAAGACAGAGAATAGGATAGCAGATGAACAAGGAGGTTTAGGAAAGGTAGGGGGTGTGTGGACCAGGTGTTTAAAGTGAAACATATTTAGATAAAGTTAAAGAGGTTTTTGTGGCATTTATGGATTTGGAAAAGGCGTGTGACGGGTGGATAGGGTTACTGGTAGGTTACTGAAAGCAGTGAAGAGATTTATGAGGATAGTGAGGCTCAAGTAGGAAAGAGGGATAGTGAGGCTCAAGTAGGAAAGAGGGAGATTATTTCCCAGTAAAAGTAGGCCTTAGACAAGGATGTGTGATAAATAGCACAAAAAGGCTCAATACCGTGATTGGAACGATACACAAATAACCCGCACATAAAAGAGAGAAGCTTGCGGTGACGTCATCGTGGTTGTTCAATATATTTATAGATAGGGTTGTAAGAGAAGTAAATGCGAGGGTCTTAGCAAGAGGCGTGGAGTTTAAAGATAAAGAATCACACATAAAGTGGGAGTTGTCACAGTTGCTCTTTGCTGATGACACTGTGCTCTTGGGAGATTCTGAAGAGAAGTTGCAGAGGTTGGTGGATGAATTTGGTAGGTTATGTAAAAGAAGAAAATTAAAAGTGAATACAGGAAAGAGTAAGGTTATGAGGATAACAAAAAGATTAGGTGATGAAAGATTGGATATCAGATTGGAAGGAGAGAGTATGGAGGAGGTGAATGTATTCAGATATTTGGGAGTGGACGTGTCAGCGGATGGGTCTATGAAAGATGAGGTGAGTCATAGAATTGATGAGGGGAAAAGGGTGAGTGGTGCTCTTAGGAGTCTGTGGAGACAAAGAACTTTGCCCTTGGAAGCAAAGAGGGGAATGTATGAGAGTCTAGTTTTTCCAACGCTCTTATATGGGTGTGAAGCATGGGTGATGAATGTTGCAGCGAGGAGAAGGCTGGAGGCAGTGTAGATGACATGTCTGAGGGCAATGTGTGGTGTGAATATAATGCAGAGAATTCGTAGTTTGGAAGTTAGGAGGAGGTGTGGGATTGCCAAAACTGTTGTCCAGAGTGCTGAGGAAGGGTTGTTGAGGTGGTTCGGACATGTAGAGAGAATGGAGCAAAACAGAATGACTTCAAGAGTGTGCCAGTCTGTAGTGGAAGGAAGGCGGGGTAGGGGTCGGCCTAGGAAAGGTTGGAGAAGGAGTAAATGAGGTTTTGTGTGCGAGGGGCTTGGACTTCCAGCGGGCATGCATTAGCCTGTTTGATAGGAGTGAATGGAGACAAATGGTTTTTAATACTTGACGTGTTGTTGGAGTGTGAGCAAAGTAACATTTATGAAGGGATTCAGGGAAACCGGCAGGCCGAACTTGAGTCCTGGAGATAGGAAGTACAGTGCCTACACTCTGAAGGAGGGATGTTAATGTTGCAGTTTAAAAACTGTAGTGTAAAGCACCCTTCTGGCAAGACAGTGATGGAGTGAATGATGATGAAAGTTTTTCTTTTTCGGGCCACCCTGCCTTGGTGGGAATCGGCCAGTGTGTTAATAAAAAAATAAATAACCTGTGAAGAGATTATAGTATTATATTAATGGGGAAGCGCTAACATGTAGCGTCAAACGAAAAGTAGATTTAAGAGAAAGTCATTTATGATCCAGGGAAGTGAAAAGCTGATCCAGTTCCTTTCCAAAAAAAAGAAAAAAAAAACTGTAATAATGTTGCTAGAATTACTGACAATATGTAAAGTAAAAGGACACAAGTGCAACTAATGTAACATTTTTTTGTGGCAACGTTTCGCTCTCCAAGCTCCTTGAGAGCGAAACGTTGCCACAATAAAATGTCACATTAGTTGCTTTACAAAAAAAAATCGCATCTCATCAGTGTATTAAGTATAAAGTGTTTCTCACTGTTATTATTTGCATTATTATTATTATTATTATTATTATTATTATTATTAGTAGTAGTAGTAGTAGTAGTAGTACTAGTAGTAGTAGTAGTAGTAGAAGTAGTAGTAGTAGTAGTGGTGGTAGTAGTACTAGTAGTAGTCGTGGTGGTAGTAGTAGTAGTAGTAGTAGTGGTGGTAGTAGTTGTAGTAGTGGTGGTGGTAGTAGTAGTAGTAGTAGTAGCAGTATTATTGCTCTTCATAGCTTAATTATTATTGTAAAAATAATAATAATTTTTTATTTTTTTATACTTTTTATTAACACATAGGCCATCTCCCACCTAGGCAGGGTGGCCCGAAAAAGAAAAACTTTCATCATCAACATTCACTCCATCACTGTCTTGCCAGAGGGGTGTTTTACACTACAGTTATAAAACTGCAACATTAACACCCCTCATTCAGAGTGTAGACACTGTACTTCCCAACTCCAGGACTCAAGTTCGTCCTGCCGGTTTACCTAAATCCCATCGTAAATGTTACTTTGCTCACGCTCCAATAGCACGTCAAGTCCTAAAAACTATTTGCCTGCATTCGCTTCTATCATACACGCTTACGCATGATTACTGGAAGTCCAAGCCCTTCACACACACAAAACCTCTTTGCCCCCTCCCTCCAACCTTTCCTAGGCCGACCCCTACCCCACCTTCCCTCCACTACAGATTTATACACTCTCGAAGTAATACTATTGTGTTTCATCCTCTCTGGATGTTCGAACCACCTCAACAATCCCTCCTCAGCCATCTGCATAATAGTTTTGGTAATGCCACACCTCCTGCTAATTTCCAAACTACGAATTTTCTGCTTTATATTCACATTTCACATTGCCATCAGATGTGACATCTCCACTGCCTCCAGCCTTCTCCTTTTTGCAACATTGACCGCCCATGTTTCACACCCATATAAGAGTGTTGGTAAAGGTATGCTCTCATACATTCCCCTCTTTGTTGCCATAGAGAAACTTCTTTGTCTCCACAGACTCCTCAGTCAACCATTAATTTTTTCCTCTCATCAGTTCTATGAATCACCTCACCCTTCATAGACAATCAGCTGACATGTCCTCTCCTAAATATCTGAATACATTCACATCATCCATATTCTCTCCCTCAAATCTGTTATCTAATCATTCATCATCTATTTTTTTTATCCACATCACCTTACTCTTTCCTATATTCACTTTCAAATTTCTTCTTTTATATACCTATTAAACTCATCCACAAACCTCTGCAACTTCTCTTCAGAATCTCCCAAAAGCACAGTGTCATCAGCAAAGAGCAACTGTGACAACTCCCATTTTGTGTTAGATTCTTTATCTTTTACCCCCATACCTCTTACTAACCTGAGCCTCACTATCCTTGTAGAAACTCTTCACTGCTTTCAGTAACCTACCTCCTATTGTATACTTTCAAAACATCTGCCACATTGCCCCTTATCCACCCTATCCACCCTGTCCATAAGTGCCACAAAAATCTCTACCCTTATCTAAATATTTCACCTATATGTTTCACTGTAAACACTTGGTCTACACACCCCCTACCTTTCCTAAAGCCTCCTTGTTTATCTGCTTTCCCATTCTCCGTCTTTTTCTTAATTCTTTCAGTAAAAACTTTACCATGCACTTTACCAGGTATACTCAACAGATTTATTCCCCTATATGACTCACGAAATCGTAATGACACGATTGCAAACAAACCATACCACGGGTGGGGATAGAAGCCGCGATCAGAGAGTCTCAAAACTCCAGACCGATGCGTTAGCCACTGGGCCAGTTAGCCCTCTAACATGTCGGTCTGGAGATCTGAGACTCTCTGATCGTGGCTTCTAACTGCACCAGTGGTATGGTTTATTTCCATATAATTTTTGCAATATTTTTTGTCCCCTTTGCATTTATACGAAGGAACTATGAAAACTCTCTGCCAATCCCTAGGTACCTTACCCTATTCCATACATTTATTAAATAAAAGCACCAACCACTTCAAAACTATATCCCCTCCTGCTTTTAGCATTTTAACATTTAACGTCTTTATCCCATCAATCCTGGCTGCCTTACGAACTTCCCCCACACTCACAACTGGCTCTTCCTCACTCCTACAAGATGTTATTCCTCCTTACACTATACTAGAAATCACAGCTTCACTATCTTTATCAACATTTAACAATTCCTCAGAATATTTCCTCATTCTTCTCGATACCTCTAACTCTCCATTTAATAACTGTCCTCTCCAAGTTTTAACTGTCAGATGCATTCGTTCCCTAGGCTTCCTCAACTTATTAATCTCACTCCAAAACTTTTTCTTATTTTCAACAAAAAATGTTGATAACATCTCACCCACTCTCTTATTTGCTCTCTTTTTATATTGCTTCACCATTCTCTTAACCTATCTTTTCTCTCCAGATGCTCTTCCCTCATTGCACCACTTCCACTTTGTAAAAACCTCTTACATGCTAACTTTTTCCCTTACTACTCTCTTTACATCATCATTCCACCAATCGCTCTTTATCCCTCCCACACCCACTTTCCTGTAACCATAAACTTCTGATTAACACTCTAACTCTACATTCTTAAACTTATCCCAAGCATCTTCGACCCCATTGCCTGTACTCTCATTAGCCCATCTATCCTCATTGTAGCTACAACTAAAAAGTGGTCTGATATATCTGTGGCCTCTATAAATATGTACATCCTGAAGTCTACTCAACAGTCTTTTATCTATTAATGCATAGACCAAAAAACTACTGTCATTACGCCCTACATCGTATCTTGTATACTTACTTATCCTGTTTCTTAAAATATGCATCACCTTTAACCAAACCCTTTTCTATACAAAGCTCAATCAAAGGGCCACAATTATCATTTACACCTGGCACCCCACACTTACCTACCACACTCCTCTCTAAATGTTTCTCCTACTTTAGCATATAGGTCGCTTACCAAAATTACTCTCTCACTTGGTTCAAAAATTCCTACACACTCGCTTAACATCTCCCTAACTCTCTGTCTCTCCTCTACACTCCTCTGTTCTTCAGGCGCATACACACTTATTATGACCAACTTTTCACATCCGACCCTTATTTTAATCAACATAATCCATGAATTTATACATTAATATTCCCTCTTCTCCTTCCATAACTAATCCTTCAACATTATTGCTACCCCTTCCATAGCTCTAACTCTCTCAGATACTCCTGACTTAATCCCACTTATTTCTTCTCACTGAAACTCGCCTACCCGTTTCAACTTTGTTTCGCTTAGAGCCAGTACATCCAACTTCTTTTCATTCAATACACTAGCAATCATCTCTTTCTTGTTAGGTAAGACACATATGCAACAGTTAGGCAGCTTTATTCCGAAATGTTTCGCCTACACAGTAGGCTTCTTCAGTCGAATACAGAAAGTAGGCAGGAATAGTAGAGATGTGAAGACGATGTAATCAGTCCATCACCCGTGAAGTCGTAGAATTTGAGGTTGTCAGTCCCTCAGCCTGGAGAAGTTCAGTTCCATAGTTCCTGACTATGAAACTGAACTTGGGTGGCCCGGTGGCCTGGTGGCTAAAGCTCCCGCTTCACACACGGAGGGCCCGGGTTCGATTCCCGGCGGGTGGAAACATTTCGACACGTTTCCTTACACCTGTTGTCCTGTTCACCTAGCAGCAAATAGGTACCTGGGTGTTAGTGGACTGGTGTGGGTCGCATCCTGGGGGACAAGATTAAGGACCCCAATGGAAATAAGTTAGACAGTCCTCGATGACACACTGACTTTCTTGGGTTATCCTGGGTGGCTAACCCTCCGGGGTTAAAAATCCGAACGAAATCTTATCTTATCTTATCTTATCCTATCTTCTCCAGGCTGAGGGACTGACAACCTCAAATTCTACTACTTCAAGGGTAATGGACTGATTACATCGTCTTCACATCTCTACTGTTCCTGCCTACTTTCTGTATTCAACCGAAGAAGCCTACTGTGTAGGCGAAACGTTTCGGAATAAAGTTGCCTAACTGTTGCGTATGTGTCTTACCTAACAACCTGTCGGTATTGTATACCATTTTGATGTTCATCTCTTTCTCATCATCCGCACTATATCCACGCACATTCAAGCATCCCAGCTTAATAAACATTTTTTTTTTAGTATTTTCTACAGAAGGAGTTGCCTCATACGACATGCATGGCTTACAGAGGAAAGATTCTTTTCCACTTCCCCATGAAGAATAGGAGAAACAAAGAAGAAGAAGAAGAAGAAGAAGAAGAACTGTTATGAAAAAGAAGAAAAACCTTGATGTGAGTATGTGTATATGCATGTGCATGCCTGTGTAGTGTGACCTAAGTGTAAATGTAAGAAGCAAGATATACCTGTTATCCAGCTTGTTTATGAGACAGAAAAAAGACACCAGCAATCTTACCATCATGTAAAACAGTTACAGATTTTTGATTCACACGTACTTAGCATGACAGTAGTATGTCCCTGGGTAGTTGCTGTCTACCAACCTACTACCTACTATAACAGTAATAATAATTATCATTATTATTATAATTATTATTGTTATTATAATTTTCATAGTATTATTATTTTAATTAGTATTATATTCACAAAACATCATTAAACTTACATGTGACATACATAAAGCTTAGGAAATATTATTGTGTACAGGGGTGACCCATGCGGATGATGTGTTCTACTTGTTCACTGGTGGGAAGACTAAATGGAAGCCGCTGGAGTGGCCAGACGACCTCAGAGTGAGAAACATCATGCTTAAACTCTGGACCAATTTTGCAGCTACTGGGTAATGTGGTCAACCATTATTTTACTATCAAATTTAGTACACTGTGGTCAGAGGTCACGTGAGGTCAATGTCCTAAGCTGCCTGGGAATTAGCGTGGGGTGTTACTGAGCACCATGGTCTGCTGTAGTGTTTTCGAATCTCAGGTTAAGGTTTTGAGGAAGGAGGTTCTACTTCTTCAGGAGGAAAATAGGAGGCTGAAGTTTCGCCTAAATGGGTTTGGGAGTGAGTGTGAGATAGTTGGAGCTGGTGAGGAAAAGGACACCAGCAGTGAGCTAAAGAGTTGCAGCTGCTTTAAATGGCAAATGGTTCACAATTCACGAAGAAAGAAGATAAGGAAGGTTAATAGAGAAGATGTGAAGGTAGGAAATCGAATCACTGTTCTCCTGGACAAGTGTAATTCAGTGGTAAGTGAGGTTTAAGCTTTTGAGGCTGTTGATCAAGCTTTTGAGGCTGTTGACTTTACGCTTTTGAGGCTGTTGACCACGATAAAGAATTTGATATTATTTACTTAGATTTTAGTAAGGCTTTTGATAGAGTTCCGCACCATAGACTATTAAAGAAAGAGACAGCTCATGGCATTGGGGGAAAAGTGCTCTCGTGGATCGAGTCATGGCTCACAGACAGGAAGCAGAGAATGTCCATAAATGGGGTTAAATCCTAGTGGGGATCTGTAACAAGTGGCGTTCCACAGGGATCAGTCTTGGGCCCGATGTTGTTTATAATATATATCAATGATCTTGATGATGGAATTACTAGTGATATGAGCAAATTCGCCGATGACACAAAGATAGGTAGGATAACTGATTCAAACGTAGATGTTATGGAACTTCAGGAGGATTTAAACAAACTCTATTCTTTGTCAGAAAAGTGGCAGATGCAGTTCATTGTAGATAAATGCAAGGTTCTGAAGCTCGGGAGTGTCCATAACCCTAGCACTTATAAGTTAAATGATGTAGAACTTAGCCATACAGATTGCAAAAAGGACTTTGAGATTATGGTGAGCAGCAACCTTAAACCAAGACAGCAATGCCTAAGCGTACGTAATAAGGCAAATAGATTACTGGGATTTATATCAAGAAGTGTAAGCAACAGAAGTCCAGAGGTCATACTGCAGGTTTATGCATCATTAGTAAGGCAGCTCAATTCTGGTCTCCATATTACAGAATGGACATAAATTCGTTAGAAAACATTCAGCGTAGGATGACTAAATTAATACATAGCATTAGAAATCTTCCTTGTGAAGAAAGATTGAAGACTCTTAAGTTACATTCACTTGTTAGACGAAGAATGAAGGGAGACCTGATCGAAGTGTATAAGTGGTGACCTGTACTTAACTCAGTGGTGACCTGTACTTAACTCTGTGAAGAAGTGTCTTGTGTGCTCCCCGTGGACTGAAACCAAGATGTCCTCCATCGAGCAACTTTACCAGCAGCTTAAGGAAGAATTGAAGGCAGCGAAGATGGAGATACGGCGATTGACCGAGGAAAACAAGAGGATTCGTAGTAGTCCTCCTGTTTCGAGTCCTCAGGTCAAGAAGGGATCGAGGTTAGTGGCTGGACAGCAGGGGACGACGAAGTTGACGATCAAGAAGACGAATGGAAAGCCAGAAACGATGAAGAAGAAAGAGACTGCTGTAGAAACTCTTGTGGAAACCTCCAATGCATTCTCGGTGCTACCCGACGAATGTGAGTCGACTACTGGGACCGTCACGACGAAAGACAACAAGGAAGGTAAGAATATTGTTGTTGTTGGGGATAGCCAGGTTAGATACATGGATAGGGCATTCTGCTTGAAGGACAGGTGTAGGAGACAGAGGGTTTGCTTTCCTGGGGCTGGGATGGAGGACATTGTTAGCCAGCATGACAACATCATGAACGGTAATGGGATCAATCCTATTATTTGCCTCAGTGCTGGAGGCAATGATGTAGGCAAGTGTAGAAGTGAGGATTTAGTTAGAAAGTTCAGGACAGCTATAGATGTCATTAGGAAGAAGGAGGGGCGCCCTGTTATATGTGACATTTTGCCAAGAAGAGGTGTTGGTAATGAATTTTTGTCCAGAGCAATTGGTATTAATTGTTGGTTGGATAAACACTGTAAGGATAATGCAGTACCATTTATTGACAACTGGGACAACTTCTATGGCCGAAATGACATGTATGCCAGGGATGGGGTTCACTTATCAAGGGCAGGTGTGGGTTTTCTTGCTAACTCAGTTGAGAGGGTAGTTAGGACTTTAAACTAAGATTAGTTAGAGGTATGGGTCTAGAAATGATAAATAATGAGTATACATATATATTGACTTATGCTCTGATATTAAGAATCTTAATAGTAACTGTCATGGAGTAACTCTGGGTAATGATAATTTCAGAAATTGTGTGAAAACAAAGATCAATAGGAAAAATGTGCAGGAGAAAAAACATATGATGGTATTTTATGCTAACAGTCGAAGTGCAAGAAATAAAATTAATGAACTATGTTTGGTAGCATGTGCTGGGAACTTTGATATCATTGCATTAACTGAAACGTGGTATGATTTAAAGAGTCGCGATATGACTGCTGAGTGTAATATTCAGGGATTTAAGTTGTTCTATGTGGATAGATGTAATGGGAAGGGGGGAGGAGTTGCATTATATGTTCGAGAAAATATTAATTTTTGCATACAAACAGGTATAAAAATAGATGGAGCAGTAACAGAATCTGTTTGGGTAGAGTTTGTAGAGGGTCAAGAAAAACTAATTCTAGGTGTAATATACCGACCTCCAGGCTTGGATCACGATAGAGGGAGACTTCAATGGGACGAAATTGTTAGGGCTTCTAGACACAATAACATAGTCATAGTAGGGGACTTTAACTTTAGTCAAATTGACTGGAATTCTTTGACAGGTAATCTAGAGTCCAGTGACTTCATGGAAACAGTTCATACATACAGAAAAATAGCTTAACTCTTTGGCAACACAATGGTATAAGAATCAATGTTCTACAACGTTTCTACAAGAAATTATAGTCATTTATATCAGGTATGGTGGCGGCGATGTAGGCCATAATATAGCGAGAGTCCACCAGCAATATTCGATATAAATGAGTTACTCCTCGTCCCCTTCTTCTATTGTTTGGTATGTGAGTGATAGAAAACGGTGTTTTGAAGAGGATAACTGCACTAGAACATCAGTTTACTAAGAAATACACGGAAAAAAACACGATTTCCGCGCAAAAAAAAATTTTTTTTGAGACGGTAGGCCGGCCGACTTCTAGGCCTATATCTCGGAAGTAACTTGTTCACTTATTTCGCTCTATAACTCCATTATTAATGATTGTATTGAAATTATTTTCACAGACAATATAAAACAAAGTGTGTTTGAAATCGAGACGTAAAATTTTTTGGAATATCTCAAATATTTTTGATTTTATGCGGGGTTAAAAGGCAGATATTTTGGCGAATGCCAAAAATTTTGTCAAATGTATTTTTTTTTAACTTGATAATAAGATATATTAGATGAAATGGCTATGTTAAAATGTCGTGCTAGTTGTATTCTAACAGTTGGGAATGTCGGAAGTGCCACTCGTAGTGCCAATTTGTCAGGGGATGCTGCCATATATAAAAATTATGTTTATATTTTTTTCTCTGTTGTTTGTTGGCCAATCATACTGAAACTTTGTCACATGCTTCTACATATGCACCTCTAAAAGTACACCAAAAATAAAATAAATCGGTTGAAAAATAATAAAACAAAAAAAACAGTTAGTAACTTGGCGGCCTGCGCCCTTGACTTTAGTCAAGTTGACTGGAATTCTTTGACAGGTAATCTAGAGTCCAGTGACTTTATGGAAACAGTTCAGGACTGTTTTCTGAAGCAGAGCGTGACAGAGCCTACCAGGGGTGATAATTTGCTAGACCTAGTCTTGTCAAATAAGGAAACACTCGTTAATAATCTGGAGATCACTGAAGAGCTTGGCGCAAGCGATCACAAATCCATCACTTTTAGCATTAACTGGGAATGCAAGAATAATGATAATATAGTAAAAATCCCTGATTTCCGTTCTGCCAATTATAATGGACTTAGGGAACATCTGTCTAATCTTGATTGGGGTTATCTAGCTAAAGATTTTATTAGCGATGATCATACATATGATTATGAAGGGATCTGCTTTTATGATTGTTTTCTTAATAATGTACACAGTGCCCAGAGTATATACATTCCCCAGAGAGAAATTAGGTCTAATAATAACGATCCCAAATGGGTTAACAGGAGGCTAAAGCATCTATTAGGGGAGAAAAGGGGAATTTACAGGCGCATCAGAAGAGGAGAGGTTAACCTTACTGACCAATATGTTCAGCATAAAAGAGAAGTAAAAAAGGGGATTACAAAGGCTAAACATGACTATGAAATTAGAGTTGCTAATGAATCAAAGACTAATCCAAAGGGGTTCTTTCAAGTGTATAGGACGAAGGCGAAGGAAAAAGTAGGACCTCTGAAAAATGGGAATGGACAGCTGACGGATAACGAACTGGAAATGTGCTCCTTATTTAATGACTATTTTTTGTCAGTTTTTACACAGGAAGATGTAAATGAGATTCCAGTAATTAACAATTATTTAGTTCCTGATGAATTTAAGTTAACTAATTTTACTGTCACGATGGACATGGTTATTAAACAGATAAACAAACTGAAGCAAAATAAGTCCCCGGGACCCGATGAGCTGTTTTCCAGGGTACTTAAGGAATACAAGACAGAGCTTAGTCAGCCATTAACGAGTGTATTCAATGCGTCCACCCTAACCGGTGTTGTGTCAGAGTTGTGGAAGATGGCTAATGTGGTTCCTATATTCAAATCAGGGGATAAGTCCACTCCTTCAAATTACCGTCCAATAAGCCTGACATCTATAGTGGGCAAGTTATTAGAATCAATTATAGGTGACATTATCAGAAGTCACCTTGAAGAGCATAACTTGATAAATGAATCTCAGCATGGATTCACGAGAGGTCGTTCCTGCCTGACAAACTTACTGACGTTCTTCAATAGAACATTTGAGGCAGTTCACAGTGGTAAGGAATATGATATTGTTTATTTGGATTTTAGTAAAGCTTTCGATAGAGTACCTCACAAGAGACTCTTAAGAAAAGTGGCAGCTCATGGTATAAGAGGTAAAGTTCTGATAAATTAGACATATGTGCAACTCTTGGGTATCTTTATTGAGGAAACTGCTGCACCTCTCCTGCCAACGGTTTATAAGCTCCTTCTCAGCACGTATGCCGTATTCTATTCAAGATTGATGGACTGACCACATCGACTCAAGGTTGAGGGACTGATTACCTCATTCTCCTCCTACTCTTCAAGATTCTCCTTTGTATGAACTGATGAAGCCACTGTGTGGCGAAACGTTTCCTCAATAAAGATACCCAAGAGTTGCACATGTGTCTAATTTATCAACATGTCGGTTCTCTGAACCATTCATCTACAAACCTGTCAGACACTGCATCTTCTTGGGATCTTAATACTTGGGAATTCTTCGCTTGCCTAATTCTTGGGCACGACCTACTTCAACATTGAACAAATGTTACACTACCTCTGACTGCTGCACCTCTCCTGCCAACGGTTTATAAGCTCCTTCTCAGCACGTATGCCGTATTCTATTCAAGATTGATGGACTGACCACATCGACTCAAGGTTGAGGGACTGATTACCTCATTCTCCTCATATTCTTCAAGATTCTCCTTTGTATGGACTGATGAAGCCACTGTGTGGCGAAACGTTTCCTCAATAAAGATACCCAAGAGTTGCACATGTGTCTAATTTATCAACATGTCGGTTCTCTGAGCCATTCATCTACAAACCTGTCAGACACTGCATCTTCTTGGGATCTTAATACTTGGGAATTCTTCGCTTGCCTAATTCTTGGGCACGACCTACTTCAACATTGAACAAATGTTACACTACCTCTGACTGCTGCACCTCTCCTGCCAACGGTCTATAAGCTCCTTCTCAGCACGTATGCCGTATTCTATTCAAGATTGATGGACTGACCACATCGACTCAAGGTTGAGGGACTGATTACCTCATTCTCCTCCTATTCTTCAAAATTCTCCTTTGTATGGACTGATGAAGCCACTGTGTGGCGAAACGTTTCCTCAATAAAGATACCCAAGAGTTGCACATGTGTCTAATTTATCAACATGTCGGTTCTCTGAACCATTCATCTACAAAGGTAAAGTTCTAGCATGGATTGAGGCATGGCTTACCAATAGAAAGCAGAGAGTTACCATTAATGGAGTGAAATCTGAATGGGGATTAGTCACTAATGGCATTCCACAAGGATCAGTTTTAGGCACTCTCTTGTTCATAATTTACATTAATGACCTTGATGAAGGGATTACGAGTGACATGAGTAAGTTTGCTGATGATACGAAGATAGGCCATATAATTCACTCTGAGGAGGATGTCAATGAACTCCAGGACGATTTGGACAAATTAATGTCTTGGTCCGAAAAATGGCAGATGAAGTTCAATGTGGATAAGTGTAAGGTACT
Organism: Cherax quadricarinatus; assembly: GCF_038502225.1. Classification (NCBI taxonomy): domain Eukaryota; kingdom Metazoa; phylum Arthropoda; class Malacostraca; order Decapoda; family Parastacidae; genus Cherax; species Cherax quadricarinatus. The sequence continues at coordinate 14,825,121 of NC_091382.1, forward strand.
TGCCCTTGGTAATGAAAATAACCATCGAAGCTATAATCTAGGTGAAGTAGAGCTTGATCATACAGAATGTGAAAAAGACTTGGGAGTCATGGTAAGCAGAAATCTAAAGCCAAGACAGCAGTGCCTTAGTGTGCGCAACAAGGCCAACAGATTACTTGGATTTATCTCAAGAAGTATAAGTAACAGAATGTTGTTAGGTAAGACACATAGTAACAGAAGTCCAAAAGTTATTTTACAGCTCTATACATCACTAGTGAGGCCTCATTTAGATTATGCTGCTCAGTTTTGGTCTCCTTACTACAGGATGGACATAGATTCATTAGAGAACATCCAGAGAAGAATGACTAATATGATTTACTGTGTAAGGAACCTCCCGTATGAAGATAGACTTAAAGCATTAAATATCCACTCTCTGGAGAGGCATAGAATGAGAGGAGATATCATTGAAGTGTATAAGTGGATGACAGGCATAAAGTACTGAGGGTGTCGAACCAGGTAAGAACCAGAAATAATGGATATAAGTTGGATAAATTTAGATTTAGAAAGGACATAGGTAAGTACTGGTTTTCTAACAGAGTTGTAGATGCGTGGAACAGTCTTCCTAGTGGGGTGATAGAGGCTAGGACCTAGGGTAGCTTTAAGAAGAGACTGGACAAATATATGAGTGGGAGGGGCTGGGTTTGATTGGTGTCATGGGTTACGGGAGTTATTTCTTGGGTAGCTTTAGGTAGATCGTTTTGATAAGGAACTGCCTCGTATGGGCCAGTAGGCCTTCTGCAGTGTTCCTACATTCTTATGTTCTTATGTTCTTATGTATTAATAAAGGGGATATTAATAAGGTCTTGAGGATATCTCTCCAAGACAGAACCCGCAGTAATGGATTTAAATTAGATAAGTTTAGATTTAGAAAGGAAATAGGAATGTATTGGTTTGGAAATACATTCAGTGGTGACGTGTACTTAGCTCTGTGAAGACCTGTTTGTGTGCTCTTGAGTGGTGACCTGTACTTTGAGTGCTGACCTGTACTTAACTCTGTGAAGAAGTGTCTTGTTTGCTCCCCGTGGACTGAACCAAGATGCCCTCCATCGAGCAACTTTACCAGCAACTTAAGGAAGAATTGAAGGCAGCGAAGATGGAGATACGGCGATTGACCGAGGAAAACAAGAGGATTCGTAGTAGTCCTCCTGTTTCGAGTCCTCAGGTCAAGAAGGGATCGTGGTCAGTGGCTGGACAGCAGGGGACGACGAAGTTGACGATCAAGAAGACGAATGGAAAGCCAGAAACGATGAAGAAGAAAGAGACTGCTGTGGAAACTCCCGTGGAAACCTCCAACGCATTCTCGGTGCTACCCGACGAATGTGAGTCTACTACTGGGATCGTCACGACGAACGACAAGGAAGGTAAGAATATTGTTGTTGTTGGGGATAGCCAGGTTAGATACATGGATAGGGCATTCTGCTTGAAGGACAGGAGTAGGAGACAAAGGGTATGCTTTCCTGGGGCTGGGATGGAGGACATTGTTAGCCGGCTTGACAACATCATGAACGGTAATGGGATCAATCCTATTATTTGCCTCAGTGCTGGAGGCAATGATGTAGGCAAGCGTAGAAGTGAGGATTTAGTTAGAAAGTTCAGGACAGCTATAGACATGATTAGGAAGAAGGGGGGGCGCCCTGTTATATGTGGCATTTTGCCAAGAAGAGGTGTTGGTAATGAATGGTTGTCCAGAGCAATTGGTATTAATTGTTGGCTGGATAAACACTGTAAGGATAATGCAGTACCATTCATTGACAACTGGGACAACTTCTATGGCCGAAATGACATGTATGCCAGGGATGGGGTTCACTTATCCAGGGCAGGTGTGGGGTTTCTTGCTAACTCAGTTGAGGGGGTTGTTAGGACTTTAAACTAGGATTAGTTAGAGGTATGGGTTTAGAAATGATTAATAATGAGTATGGATATATTGACTTATGCTCTGATATTAAGAATCTTAATAGTAACTGTCATGGAGTAACTCTGGGTAATGATAATTTCAGAAATTGTGTTAAAACAAAGATGAATAGGAAAAATGTGCAGAAGAAAAAACATATGATGGTATTTTATGCTAACAGTCGAAGTGCAAGAAATAAAATTAATGAACTACGTTTGGTAGCATGTGCTGGGAACTTTGATATCATTGCATTAACTGAAACGTGGTATGATTTAAAGAGTCGGGATATGACTGCTGAGTGTAATATTCAGGGATTTAAGTTATTCAATGTGGATAGATGTAATGGGAAGGGGGGAGGAGTTGCATTGTATGTTCGAGAAAATATTAATTGTTGCATAAAAAAAGGTATAAAAATAGATGGAGCAGTAACAGAGTCTGTTTGGGTAGAGTTCGTGGAGGGTCAAGAAAAACTAATTCTAGGTGTGATATACCGACCTCCAGGCTTGGATCACGATAGAGGGAGACTTCTTTGGGACGAAATTGATAGGGCTTCTTGACACAGTAAGGTAGTCATAGTAGGGGACTTTAACTTTAGCCAAAATGACTGGAATTCTTTGACAGGTAATCTAGAGTCCAGTGACTTCATGGAAACAGTTCAGGACTGTTTTCTGAACCTACCAGGGGTAATAATTTGCTGGACCTAGTCTTGTCAAATAAGGAAACACTAGTGAATAATCTGGAGATCACTGAAGAGCTTGGCGCAAGTGATCACAAATCCATCACCTTTAGCATTAATTGGGAATGCAAGAATAATGATAATACAGTAAAAATCCCCGATTTTCGTTCTGCCGATTATAATGGACTTAGGGAACATCTGTCTAATCTTGATTGGGGTTATCTAGCTAATGATTTTATTGACGATAATCATACTTATGAATATGAAGGGATCTGCTTTTATGAATGTTTTCTTAATAATGTACACAGTGCCCAGAGTATATACATTCCCCAGAGAGAAATTAGGTCTAATAATAACGATCCCAAATGGGTTAACAGGAGGTTAAAGCATCTATTAGGGGAGAAAAGGGGAATTTATAGGCGCATCAGAAGAGGAGAGGTTAACCTTACTGACCAATATGTTCAGCTTAAAAGAGAAGTAAAAAAGGCGATTAGAAAGGCTAAACGTGACTATGAAATTAGAGTCGCTAATGAATCAAAGATTAATCCAAAGGGGTTCTTTCAAGTGTATAGGACGAAGGTGAAGGAAAAAGTAGGACCTCTGAAATCTGGGAATGGACAGCTGACGGATAATGAACTGGAAATGTGTTCCTTATTTAATGACTATTTTTTGTCAGTTTTTACACAGGAAGATGTAAATGAGATTCCAATAATTAACAATTATTTAGTTCCTGATGAATTTAAGTTAACTAATATTACTGTCACGAGGGACATGGTTATTAAACAGATAGACAAACTGAAACAAAATAAGTCCCCGGGACCCGATGAGTTGTTTTCAAGGGTACTTAAGGAATGCAAGATGGAGCTTAGTCAGCCATTAACGAGTGTATTCAATGCGTCCATCCTTACCAGTGTTGTGCCAGAGATGTGGAAGATGGATAATGTGGTTCCTATATTCAAATCAGGGGATAAGTCCACTCCTTCAAATTACCGTCCAATAAGCCTGACATCTATAGTGGGCAAGTTATTAGAATCAATTATAGCTGACATTATCAGAAGTCACCTTGAAGAGCATAACTTGATAAATGAATCTCAGCATGGATTCACAAGAGGTCGTTGTAGTGATACTGGTCCTGTGGGGAGCAGCAGCAGGATAATACTGCACCACCTCTAGGGGCCCTTAACAACAACAACAGTTTGGTGTGTCATGGGCACCAACACATGGTGTGTGATTCTCTCCTACTTTATCCATTTATCAGCGATGCAGATTACATGGTGAGTTTAAATATGTGGCCTGTAGTTATAACTTTTCTCTTGACATATGCAAGACATCACCATCCCTGTAGAAGCCATTATTAGATGTACTAGTCATTATATTTTGTTGTTGCAGAAGTACTATGAAGATTCTATGTTCAATAAAGCCTAGAGATAAGGCCTGTGTTTCTATCACAACAATTTATTGAACATAGAATCCTGGGCTACCTGGTGGTGATCCTGCGCTAGACTACATCACAACATGGAGCGTTTACTGAAACCTGAGAGGCTAGACTGTGACCCCAGCTTATCAACGGCTGCTCAGGAATGGAAGCACTGGTTTAAGACTTTCAAAAACTTCTTGGGAGCCCTTCCTAAAGAAGATCTAGATAAACTAAGTCTGCTCATCAATTTTGTGTCACCTAAGATATATGAGGCTATTTCTGAGTGTAATACCTACGAAGATGCTATCAAAACCCTCAAGTCTCAGTATATTAAACCTACAAATAAAATCTTTGCACGCTATCGCCTTGCAACTCGCCGCCAGCAGATTGATGAGTCCTTAGAGGAATACTTTCAAGCACTGAAAATTTTAGGTAAGGACTGTCACTTCCAAGCAGTGACAGCTGCTCAGTATTGTGAAGAGTCCATCAGGGATGCTTTTATCAGTGGCCTGCAATCACCAATAATAAGGCAGCGTTTATTGGAGAATAAAACTCTCGACTTAGCCGCTGCCTTTGACCAGGCAAGAGCTCTAGATTCAGCCCAGAAGAATTCTGAAGTATACAGTACCACTCAGCCTTCTCGAGTGGTAAGTGCTGCAATTCCTGACCAAGACTCTTGCAATGAAGTTACTGGGGAACCTGCCTCAGTGACAGCAGCAGCAGGTACGGTGTGTTTCTTTTGTGGTTTTTCAAGACATCCACGTCCAAAGTGTCCTGCTCGTGAAGCAATGTGCCATAAATGCCACAAGAAAGGTCACTTTGCTAAAGTATGTCGTGCTAATGCATCAACAAGAGCTAGTGCCTCCACACATTCCAGTGATCATGCGACTCTAGCAACAGTGACTTCTGCGGCTACTCCAAATTCACTGTCAAAGGCAGTTGTGAAAGTATTCATCAAAGGAACAGAAGTAGATGGTCTTATTGATAGTGGCAGCTCAGAGAGTTTCATCAACCTTGACTTAGTTAAACGGCTCTCCTTGACTCTACATCACTCATCAGGTACTGTTTCCATGGCATCAACATCTCTCTCTATTCAGACCTTAGGGTTTTGTAAGGTAAATCTCAGAGTTAATGGAAAGGATTATCAAGATGTACATTTAGCTATTCTGCCACAACTGTGCTCTGATGTTATCCTTGGTCAGGACTTTCAGAAGCTGCATGGTAGTGTCACCTTAACATATGGAGGTGAACTGCCTCCTCTTGTTGTCTGTGGACTTAGCACTTTAAGGGTAGACCCACCAAAGCTGTTGGCAAATCATACCGCGGATTGCCATCCTATATCAGCTAAGTCACGCCGCTATTCTTATGAGGATCGGATGTTCATTGAGAAAGAAACTCAGAGGCTGCTGAAGGAGGGTATTATAGAACCGAGTGATTCCCCTTGGCGTGCACAGGTTGTTGTTGTTAAAGATGGTTATAGAAAACGGAGACTGGCTATCGATTACTCTGAGACAATCAACAAATTTACACTTCTTGATGGGTACCCTCTACCTCGAATTGACGATACAGTGAACAAAATTGCTCAGTACTACGTGTTTAGCACAATTGATCTGCAGAGTGCCTATCATCAAGTCCCTATAAGGAATGAAGATAAACCATACACAGCGTTTCAGGCTAGTGATGGCCTGTATCAGTTTACCAGAGTCCCTTTTGGAGTCACCAATGGGGTAGCCTGCTTCCAACGAATTATGGATTCACTCATTCAGGAAGAGCAACTCATGGGAACCTACACGTATTTAGATAATGTTACCATTTGTGGCAAGACCCAGGAGGAACATGATGCAAACCTTGATAAGTTTTTGGAAGCCGCCAAGAAGAAAAATATCAGTTACAATGAGGAAAAGTGCACTTTTTCAACTAAAAGGCTTAGCATCCTTGGTTATGTAGTGGAAGGAGGTTCAATATTCCCAGACCCTGAACGACTACGACCTCTACGGGAACTTCCAATGCCTCAAGACAAAAAGTCACTCCGAAGAACTCTTGGTCTCTTTGCTTATTACTCACAATGGATCTACAACTATTCAAGTAAAGTCCGCCCATTGAGTGCTACCACATTTCCTGTGACAAAGGAAGCAGAAGCCTCTTTCCATACTCTCAAACAGGACATTGAAAACTCAGTAGTTCAAGCCATTGATGAGTCCCTACCATTCGAAGTGGAAACGGATGCATCTGACATTGCCATTGCTGCAGTCTTATCTCAGGCAGGACGACCAGTAGCCTTCTTTTCGAGAACTTTTCAAGGATCAGAGAAATGTTATGCTGCTGTAGAAAAGGAAGCCCAGGCCATCATAGAAGCAGTTCGCCACTGGAGGCATTATTTAACTGGTAGACATTTCACCATAAGGACTGACCAACGGTCCGTGATGTATATGTTCGACAAGAAGCACAAAAGTAGGATAAAGAATGACAAGATATTACGCTAGAGGATGGAACTATCGTGTTATGACTTTGATATTCTGTACCGACCGGGTCAAGAGAACATCTCACCTGATGCATTCTCTAGGTCCCACTGTGGAGCAGCATGTCATGATTTGCAATCACTCTCAGCTCTCCACAAGGCTTTGTGTCACCCAGGAGTTACACGCCTGTACCATTTTGTCAAATCAAAGAACATGCCCTACTCAGTGGAAGATGTGCGACAAGTGATCAGAGCATGCAGAGTATGTGCAGAGTGCAAGCCAAACTTTCATCAGCCAGAGAAGACTCATCTCATAAAATCCACCCAGCCTTTCGAAAGATTGAATATAGATTTCAAAGGACCTCTACCAAGCACAAATCAGAATAGGTATTTCCTTAACATAGTAGATGAATATTCAAGGTTTCCTTTTGTATTCCCCTGTGCAAATATGGCTGCTTCAACTGTTATTAGTTGTCTTTCACAGTTGTTCTCTATTTTTGGTATGCCAGCTTATATCCATTCAGACAGGGGATCCTCGTTCATGAGTAACGAACTTCAGGAGTTTTTGGCTAGCAAAGGTATTGCCTGCAGCAGAACAACAAGCTACAACCCTCAAGGCAATGGTCAAGTGGAGCGGTTCAATGGTACTATATGGAAGGCAGTTACAATGACATTAAAGTCGCGCAATCTACCTGTTCAACACTGGCAAACTGTCCTACCTGATGCTCTTCACTCTATTAGATCACTGCTGTGCACAGCTACTAATGCAGCCCCTCATGAAATACTCCTCAACTATTCACGTCGTTCCTCTATGGGAGCCTCCGTGCCCACTTGGTTATGTCATCCTGGACCCGTTCTCCTGAAGAGTCACCGTAGGATGAACAAGACGGATCCTTTAGTGGAAGAGGTAGAGCTCCTGCAAGCTAATCCACATTACGCCCACATTCGCTACCAAAATGGTGAAGAGACTACAGTATCTACAAGACATTTAGCCCCAGTTGAAATCCCTATTAGTGTGGAATCTCAAGATACACCAATAGATGTGAGAGATGCTTCGTTTTCTCCTGGAAAGCCCCTTGAGACTACCCCTATGGAAATAGAGGATTTTGCTCCAGCAGTTAATCAAACCCCGCTGGAAAATATCGAACCTGGTGAAGAGGCTCAAGGGCTACGAAGGTGGGACGTGTACGTCGCCCACCTAACAGTTTGGGAGATTACTGTCTCTGATATTTTAGAAGGGGGAGATTGTAGTGATACTGGTCCTGTGGGGAGCAGCAGCAGGATAATACTGCACCACCTCTAGGGGCCCTTAACAACAACAACAGTTTGGTGTGTCATGGGCACCAACACATGGTGTGTGATTCTCTCCTACTTTATCCATTTATCAGCGATGCAGATTACATGGTGAGTTTAAATATGTGGCCTGTAGTTATAACTTTTCTCTTGACATATGCAAGACATCACCATCCCTGTAGAAGCCATTATTAGATGTACTAGTCATTATATTTTGTTATTGCAGAAGTACTATGAAGATTCTATGTTCAATAAAGCCTAGAGATAAGGCCTGTGTTTCTATCACAACAGTCGTTCCTGCCTGACAAACTTACTGACGTTCTTCAATAGAACATTTGAGGCAGTTGACAGTGATAAGGATTATGATATTGTTTATTTGGATTTTAGTAAAGCCTTCGACAGAGTACCTCACAAGAGACTCTTAAGAAAAGTGGCAGCTCATGGTATAGGAGGTAAAGTTCTAGCATGGATTGAGGCATGGCTTACCAATAGAAAGCAGAGAGTTACCATTAATGGAGTGAAATCTGAATGGGGATTAGTCACTAGTGGCGTTCCACAAAGATCAGTTTTAGGCCCTCTCTTGTTCATAATTTACATTAATGACCTTGATGAAGGGATTACTAGTGACATGAGTAAGTTTGCTGATGATACAAAGATAGGCCGTATAATTCACTCTGAGGAGGATATCAATGAACTCCAGGACGATTTGAACAAATTAATGTCTTGGTCTGAGAAATGGCAGATGAAGTTTAATGTGGATAAGTGTAAGGTACTTGCCCTTGGTAATGAAAATAACCCTCGAAGCTATAATCTAGGTGAAGTAGAGCTTGGTCATACAGAATGTGAAAAAGACTTGGGAGTCATGGTAAGCAGAAATCTAAAGCCAAGACAGCAGTGCCTCAGTGTGCACAACAAGGCCAACAGATTACTTGGATTTATCTCAAGAAGTATAAGTAACAGAAGTCCAAAAGTTATTTTACAGCTCTATACATCACTAGTGAGGCCTCATTTAGATTATGCTGCTCAGTTTTGGTCCCCTTACTACAGGATGGACATAGACTCATTAGAGAACATACAGAGAAGAATGACTAAAATGATTTACTGTGTAAGGAACCTCCCGTATGAAGATAGACTTAAAGCCTTAAATCTCCACTCTCTGGAGAGGCGTAGAATGAGGGGAGATATCATTGAAGTGTATAAGTGGATGACGGGCATAAACAAGGGAGACATTAATAAAGTACTGAGGGTGTCGAACCAGGTAAGAACCAGGAATAATGGATTTAAGTTGGATAAATTTAGATTTAGAAAGGACATAGGTAAGTACTGGTTTTCTAACAGAGTTGTAGATGCGTGGAACAGTCTTCCCAGTGGGGTGATAGAGGCTAGGACCTTGGGTAGCTTTAAGAAGAGACTGGACAAATATATGAGTGGGAGGGGCTGGGTTTGATTGGTGTTGGGGGGTGCGGGAGTTGTTTCTTGAGTAGCTTTAGGTAGATGTCGTTTTGATAAGGACCTGCCTCGTATGGGCCAGTAGGCCTTCTGCAGTGTTCCTACATTCTTATGTTCTTATGTAGTTGATGAGTGGAACAGTCTACCTAGTTGGGTTATTGAGGCTAGGACTTTGGGCAGTTTCAAATTTAGGTTGGATAAGTACATGAGTGGGAGGGGTTGGATTTGAGTGGGACTTGCACATCAGAGCTTATTTCTTGGGTAGCATTGGAAGTTGGGTTGGGCAAATGTTTTGTTAGTGGGATGAATTGTAAAGGACCTGCCTAGTATGGGCCAACAGGCCTCCTGCAGTGATTCTCCTTTCTTATGTTCTTATGTTACAGGTACCACTGACTTCCCTGCTAGTCAAAGTAACAATATTCTGATTGTGGGAGACTCTCAGGTAAGATATATGGACCGTGATTTCTGTAACAGAGATAGGAAGGTCAGACAGAGAGTGTGTCTTCCAGGAGCTGGTGTTGGTGACATAGTCAGCAGGTTAGATAATATTATGTCTGGTAATTGAAAGATGCCCATTATCTGTCCTAGTTTTGGTGGAAACGACATCAGGAAGGGCAGGAGACAGTAGCTGCTGGATAAGTACAGGTCAGCCATAGAAGTATTTAGGTCTAAGGGAGGGTTCCCAATCATATGTAGCATCTTGCCTAGAAGGGGAGTGAGCAAAGAATGGATGTCTAGAGCAATTGGTATAAATTGCTGGCTAGACAGGTACTGCAAGGAAATTGCAATCCCATTCATTGATAACTGGGACAAATTCTGTGGCAAGGATGGTATATATGCAAAGGATGGGGTTCATGTCTCTAGGGCTGGAGGGGTTGCATTAGCCAGTTTGATTAAGTGGGCCATTGATGACTTGTCTAAGAATTTAAACTAATAGATTATAGAGGTATGTGAGAAACAATCAGGCTCCAGTGTTAGTGTTGAAAACAGCAGATATTACCAAGATACTGCAGGGATATGTTTAAAAGGCAATATTCAAAATAAAGTTGCTAGTAAAGGCAAGGCAATTGTTCATCAAATAAAGATATACTCCTACAAAAAGTAGGAGACTAAGAAAAAGGAAAGATGATCTAAGATTACTTGCATGTGCAGGTAATATAGATATTATTGCTATAACAGAGACCAGGTTCAACTTCTCAATACAACATACAGGATTATAAACTATTCCACACTGATAGGGTCAACAGGAAGGGTGGTGGAGTGGCGATGTATGTCAGAGATAATTTATATTGTTGTGTTAGACAAGATGTAAGATTCGAAACATCGGACACAGAATCTGTTTGGCTACAGTTTCCCAAAGGTCGTGAAAAATTTATTTTGGGTGTGATTTATAGGCCCCCCAAACCTTGATAGGGAGTGTGGTAGGCTGCTATGGGATGAAATTCATAAGGCATCTAGATATGAAAATGTTGTGTTAATGGGAGATTTTAACTTTAGACAAATTTGTTGTAACAATGTGACAGGAAATCTTGAGTCTAGTGACTTTCTTGATATGGTTCAGAACTGCTCTTTAAAACAGTTTATGACAGAACCTACTAGAGGAAACAACCTGCTTGACTTAACTCTTGCCAACAAAGAATCACCAGTTAATAATCTTGAGGTTAATGATGAGCTTGGGGAAAGCAATCACAAATCACTTAGTTTCAATATTGTGAGGGAAAAGTTCAATAGATAGGAGTAGCAATATAGTAACAATAGTTTCATTGCCGGCTACTAGTTAAGGTAGGGTAATTCAAGCTCCCGTTTTTCCAGCCTTTTTTCCCCCTCCCTGAAAGTGATAGTTTGACTGCCGGCTGCTTGTTAAGGTAGGGTCAGTCTAGCTCCCCCTATCCCTTCCCCTCCCTCTTCCCCCCCCCCCGAAAGGTGACGTGTGGGGCTCTGGTCAAACAGTAAATCACTCGACTCACAGCTCCCAACACTACTGTAAGTACATGCCTGCATTGTATTCTAGTGGATTTATTGGTTAAAAGCTTCACTTTTGACCAATAATAAACTTAGTCCTTTCAGTCTTGCTCTAGGTTGACTGTTGTAATAATCACCATGTCTTTTGAGTACCGTACTTGCCATGGAGAGTGATTATTTAAGCAGTGGGTAACCTGTCTATCTTTTCAGCTTGGATGACAGTGAGGGTCACCTGTCAATCAACGAGAAGAACAGGAGACGGACTAACGTCCTGGAGACGTCCCATTTTGGATCTAATTACCTGTGCACCTGTATGAAATTGCTGGACGTAACCCCACAGCAGTGCAGTGGTGAAGAACCTGCTTTCCTGTCATCGGGATACTACTCGAGGCTCTATCTACTGTGAAGAACTAGCCAGTGGGTCGTAACCAACACCTGCGACCCCCCCCCCATCATCAGCAACGGCTACGATTTCAACAACAGTGTCACCAACACCAGACACCCCTATCTACATTAGCGTTGAATTCAGTTATCATTTATATTTTTCATTTTTCATTTTCTTTAATGTAGGATTAATATTTCATATTTAAGTGTTTTACATTTTATATTTTCTATATAATAAAGTATTTATGTTTGTCTGTTATTATTTCTTTTTCTATTCACTAATTTTCCTGAGGAGGAGCCAGCCTTGGTAATACTGTCTGAAGTTGTTACAGGGCTGAGTAAGCCTTCACAAATATATAATGGAATTACCCAGATAACTGCAATTAAATCTCTGTCCCAGATTTCCACTTCGATGACTTCATGGGACTGAGCAATTACCTGGGTGGGCTAAATTGGGAAGGCCTTACTATGGGTGAGGTAGGTAGGGTTGGTTGCCAATATGACGTATTTCAGAGCATAGCACTAGCTGCCCAGACAACTTTTGTTCCAAGTAAGGAAATTAGATCTAACGAAAATTATTCCAAATGGATAAACAATAGATTAAAAATTTTTATTGGTCAATAAGAACTATGCTTGGGGCCCCCCATCTGGACCAACACAGTACCTCTCAGATCTGAGGCCCAGTTTCTTTCCCTGGCTGACAGAGTAAGATACAGAAAAGCCTACAAAGTAGCCACGATTCTGCACCGGCAGCAAGGTACTCCACTAAGAAGACGGATATTGACAACCATGACAAAAGATCCAACTCTCTTCATAGATTACTCCTGGATCCGTTCGTTTTGTGCTGCTGGGCGGAAGCTGCTGCCTATACAACTACTCCTTGAGAAGAGTTGTGACCTTCCTGTTGATGGGTATCATCCACCACCTCCCTGGTGCCCAGATCCGGCCGATGTGTGTATCTCTAAGCGTCTCTGCAATCTTGTCTCAGCAATCATGCTGAGACAAGCATGGCACCGACAGAGGGACGCACATCTGCAGTGTATTTCACAGATGGTTCTGTCGACCCTGACAGGAAGAGAGCAGCAGCTGAACTGTACCACAATGGTCACACTCAAGGCTGGCGACTCCCTGACCACTGCACAATCCCTTAAGCTGAGCTGGTGGCGATTCAGCAGGCATTGTAACATGCCCTATGACATCGACTCTGACCTGTCATACATGTTGACTCCACCTCTGCAATTAATGCCCTCTCCCATCCTCAACCACAGGACAATGTTCACCTCATCACATCGATCCTGAGCATAATGACAGCCTTAGAGGTTCAGGGTAACATATCGACATTGAGTTGGATCCCCAGCCATGCTGGCATCCGGGGAAATGACAGAAACTGTTCCAGAGCGCAGTGTACCGCCATCCATCGGCTTCGTTTGGGTTTTCCCACAGCCAAGATAATGATAGATAAGGCTGAGGAGGAGATGTGCCAGTACTGCCAGCGCGTTGTCCAGCGCCCTCTAACACACTGTCTTCTGGAGTGCGAAGTTACTGAGACACTCCGTAGGCAACTAGCACTGATATCCCCTCCCAAAGAGGACCCAGAGATGACTGCGGCCACACTATTGTACCATGGAGTCAACGAACCAAAGAAGCTGTTGCCCGTGATAACGACATATCCTCCTCCTCGCTAGTGTCCACAGTTAGGTCAAAGGATTGGTTTAAGCTGGTGGGAGAATTGAACCTGTCCTGCATTGGCCAGTATGCCTCCTGCAGTGGTAGTTCTTTCTTATGTTCTTAAGTGCTAAACCTTTAAGAGTCATACAGTAAGTGGTAGTTAATAATTTTTGATCTGAGGAATGGTAAAGTAGCTTCAAGAACCTTTTACTGGTATCCTTTCTCTACCCTAAAATGATTTTTATTTTTAACTGTAAATTCTTTAAGAAAATTACTTAAATAACATTTTATATATTAAATATTCATTTCACCAGTATGAAGGGAAAATAATTCTAACTCCTAGGAACAAATGATTTTACCATTATAACCACATGGAGACCGACAGTTTTCAAGACATATCTAATATATGTTTAACCCAGATCACACATCTTCATTTCATGACAGGAATCCAACACCTGATGACTCTCTAAATATAGTGTGGGAAGCTGCACGTCCAGACAACCTCCATCACTTGTCTCTCACACTGACGCCCACCATGAAGGCAGACTATAGGCACAAGGTATTCTATTGTCCGCTTGTCGCATATTCCTTGTGTAAAAAATCAGTAAAATCTTTAGTGTATCTGAATGGAAAGACTGTCAACATATATATGAAGCAAAGAGCTGCCGGAAAACTATATTTTCTGACATAATGTTATGAATTATGCTTACTTTGTCATTTCAAAATAAAAAAAAAATTACAGTGAAGAGGAATATATACAAACCATACCACGGGCTTGGATAGAACCCTCTGAGACTCTGATCACGGGCTCTTCCCCCGACCGTGGTATGATTTGTTTGCAATCATGCCATTACGATTTCGTGAGTTAACGGCTTTGAGGGGACTTGAGCTAAAGTTCGTCACGGCCACGCTAGCTGGAGATTCGTCTGTAAAAACTTGCATTTGTGGTCACAGTGGTGCCTATGCTAACCTTCCTATGGTGTAGAAATATACCTAGTTGGACGAATCTTATTGTGGCTAGATGGTCCAGTGGCTAACGCGACGATCTGGAGTTTTGAGACTCTCTGATCGCGGGTTCTATCCCCGCCCGTTGTATGGTTTGTTTGCAATCGTGTCATTACGATTTCGTGAGTCAAGATATACAAACTTTTATCGAGTCAAAATTTCGGCTTGAGAGTATTATTGGGACAACATTTTGCTCTGAAGAGAGCCCCATAAGGAAAACCTTTATATCTAAATGAAGCTTTATTAAAATGTTCTTAGAACAACTTATTGCTCACAAAAAGGCTCATTATTCTACGTACCTTTTTATTTTTATTTGTGGAAGTGTGCCTTTTAAAATCATAAAAATGTTGAAAAAATCTAATGCTTTTTTAAGTTAGGTAACATGAAGCCAACACAGCTTTATTTCAGATTAATGTTTCATATATTTTGAGTCTTATTGCATTATTTATGTAAACAGGTTCGTGCTTTCTGGGAGTCACTGCCACTTAAACAGAACTTGCTGCTTCACTCTGAGAAATTTAAACTCTCAGAACCCAAAGCTGAACTTGAGGAAATTAAAGAAGATTTGGATCAAGAGATGCCACTTCAAATGGAAAATGAACCAAAAATATCTGCTGCACGGAACGAGTTGTAATCTTGACATAATGAAAACTACTTATCCACTTGGTTGGAATACTGACTTCCAATCCTGATACGGAATGATTATCTTCATAGTTTTATCATAGGTTTATTATTGTACACAAATTGGTGGGGTATAGAGTCAATAGATTACAGAGGCATATTGTAACCAGGTACTGAACTAAATTGTATTGGGAGTGAACAAGTTTCAGCATTATATGTACCAGTTACTGATACCCAGGTACTGGGTTAACTTTTCTTGGGCGTGGTATGTTAATCAGATCTCATCTAGAATAGCCGAATAAAAATAAATAATGTTTCATTATAATGGATGTAACAGGCTTCTAATGACAAAAACAATGTCTGAGAATCCTAACTAATGTAAACTGTTTGTTTGGTGTTGCTGCTGCGGGATACAATGTGGTCACCAGTATGTGATCTTTGGTGTTGCTGCTGTGGGATACAATGTGGTCACCAGTATGTGATCTTTGGTGTTGCTGCTGTGGGATACAATGTGGTCACCAGTATGTGATCTTTGGTGTTGCTGCTTTGGGATACAATGTGGTCACCAGTATGTGATTTTTGGTGTTGCTGCTGCGGGATACAATGTGGTCACCAGTATGTGATCTTTGGTGTTGCTGCTGAGGGATACAATGTGGTCACCAGTATGTGATCTTTGGTGTTGCTGCTGTGGGATACAATGTGGTCACCAGTATGTGATCTTTGGTGTTGCTGCTGTGGGATACAATGTGGTCACCTTTATATTTTACCTAGTTAACAATATCAAGTTTTTTTCGTTCAATGCTACTTATTGTATTTAGTATATATACTGTTCTTTACATTTGCTTACCCAACATTTTGTACATCATTACTGTACCACAAGTATTCTTGCATACAGCATATTCAGTTATATTTTTCGATAGACAGTATATATTTTTTGCTTCCTGTTTTAAAATTACTTTTTTCCTCTGCAGTTTTTTATTGTTATTTTACCATATACTCGTGTAACATTAATATATACCCTGAACCTTATCTCTAGATAAGATACTGCCTAAGCTATCTCTGTTTGATCTCTTGCCATCTTGTAGAGATGGTGAAAATATTTTGTTTATTCTTGCCAAGAATCCAGAAACAATCCTTAGTGTATGAGTGAGGGAGTGTCCCTGGTGTCTGTTTCTCAAAAGTTAAGGAATGAGGTAATTCATCTGTCTAAATCCGAAATGCGATAAGTCATCATTCAGAACTGATGGTAAATTGTATTTATGATGGCCTGTCAAAGATGTGTGGTTAATATAATATTTATTGACCCTGTGTTTCCATTGCCAGGGCTTTAGTCACACCTCAGCAAATTGTCTCAGAAGTATAATCTACCAAGCTGAAAGATTTTTGTAATAGTGATGATCTAGAAATTGCGATAATAAAAACTTCTTTCCGTTATGCAAACTGTTCCTCCAGAGATGTTCCTCAAGGTGCTATTCTCCACTGCCTCTACTTCAGACTGTCTGGAGATGGTACTGTAATGTCACAAATTAATAAAAATTGCTGTTTTCCAATGGTTTCCTGAAGCTATTCAAAACTCGTGGAGGTAACATAATTGAATATCTGTTCAATGAGAAATCACATTAAGCATGCTAATGAAGTTCTAAATGAGTTGTGTCTTGATATTTTATGTCTGATGGAAAATTGGCTGTTAGAGTCTAATATATCAGTTATTACCGATTTTTTGCCCAGGTTCCATTATTACCTTCTTCTTGATATGTTTGGACCTTTTATATCTGACTGGAGACAGTTTCTAAGAATTGCTGACGACATTTTTCGTCTGACTAGAAGCCTCGTGCTGTTGAGGTGAAATCATTTGTAGAAAGAAACATTTTGTATAAAACTCCTAAACTCTGTAACAATTTGCCAGTGTCTCTTAATATTCAGGAAATTGTTCATGCTTCTAAGTTTAAATTGAAAGGATGTTTCTGCTGATCATTCTCTCACATTGGTATATACATTTTCACATTCTTCTTGATTGTTATTGTTCTACTTATGGTTTTGTGTACGAACGATTGTGAACTTCTTGAAAGAGCAAGCTCTAATAAAATATAAAATCTAATTAATAATTAATATTATTAATATTTTTTTCTCCCCATTTTTAACTATGGGGTCTCATTCTTTGAACACAATACAGGGCTCCCTAAACCCTCCCATTGGGTTGATACTGAGTGCCTAATAGAGCTATCACGTTAATATCCTCTCATGGGATGTGTCTTGATGTTAGTGACGTACTCTTGATGTCAGGTATTCTTGATACCAGTGAGATACTCTTGATATTAGTGAGGTACTCTTGATGACACTGACGCACTCTTGATCAAATAAATTATACCTTCCCTCCCTTTCTTTAATCAAATATGATTACCTTTCATTCCCGCAGGTGCTGTATGATCCCTTCTGGTTAAATGTTCCTATAATAACGTTACCTAACCCATAAATTTTGTCTTAAATGATGATTAAATTGTCTTGGAAAAAGGGTTAAGAAATGGTAAGCAACCTTGACCTGTGTAATTGTGAGCGAGTCACTCAAATATAGTACATGAGTAAACAGTGAAAAATAATTGTTAATTAACTGAAAGGTATTATGAAATGAATAAAGATGTACGTCTAGAAATCTACCCATCAACCTTTTACCTACTAACACACAATCTAATAAAGTTCTGTCATGTTTCCACATATTGTTTATCCTAAGTTAGGGAAGATTTATCAGGGAACAGGACACGTGCTTCCTGATGCGGGTCTTAGGCATGACTTTTGATCATGTGATAGAGTTCCTCTGCTGGCTTTCTAATTTACCCCATTTAACAAGTAATATAGTTTGTTGCAATTATACTTATTTATATAGTGATATACATATTTTTATATATAATTGTCAACCGTTATGTAGTTTTGCTAAAAGACCGAATATGCTAGTGCTAGTCCTTTACATTTTGAATAATAGATGAATAAGACACTTTTGTAACACTTGTGCAACACTTGTGCATCATTTTTGTAAGACTTGTGCAACACTTGTGCAACATTTGTGCAACACTTGTGCATCATTTGTGTAAGACTTGTGCATCACTTGTGCAACATTTGTGTAAGACTTGAGCAACACTTGTGCAACGTTTTTGTAAGACTTGTGCAACACTTGTGTGACACTTGTGCAACACTTGTGCAACACGTGTGCAACACTTGCGCAACACTTGTGCAACACTTGTGCAACACTTGTGCAACACTTGTGCAACACTTGTGCAACACTTGTGCAACACTTGTGCAACACTTGTGCAACACTTGTGTAACACTTGTGCAACACTTGTGCATCATTTGTGTAAGACTTGTGCAACACTTGTGCAACATTTGAGCATCATTTGTGTAAGACTTGAGCAACACTTGTGCAACATTTTTGTAAGACTTGTGCAACACTTGTGCAACACTTGTGTGACACTTGTGCAACACTTGTGCAACACGTGTGCAACACTTGCGCAACCCTTGTGCAACACTTGCGTAACACTTGTGTAACATTTGTGTAACACTTGTGTAACACTTGTGTAACATTTGTGTAACATTTGTGTAACACTTGTGTAACACTTGTGTAACACTTGTGTAACACTTGAGTAACACTTGTGTAACACTTGTGCAATACTTGTGTAAGACTTGTGTAACACTTAACATAAGAACATAAGAAAGGAGGAATACTGCAGCATGCCTGTTGGCCCATACTAGGCAGGTCCTTTACAATTCATCCCACTGTGACCAACCCAATTTTCAATGCCACCCAAGAAACAAGCTCCGATGTGCAAGTCCCTCTCAAATCCAACCCCTCCCACTCATGTACTTATCCAACCTAAATTTGAAACTACCCAAAGTCCTAGCCTCAATAACCCAACTAGGTAGACTGTTCCACTCATCAACTACCCTATTTCCAAACTAATACTTTCCTATGTCCTTTCTAAATCTAAACTTATCTAATTTAAATCCATTACTGCGGGTTCTCTCTTGGAGAGATATCCTCAAGACCTTGTTAATATCCACTTTATTAATACCTATCTTCCACTTATACACTTCGATCAGGTCTCCCCTCATTCTTCGTCTAACAAGTGAATGTAACTTAAGAGTCTTCAATCTTTCTTCATAAGGAAGATTTCTAATGCTATGTATTAATTTAGTCATCCTACGCTGAATGTTTTCTAACGAATTTATGTCCATTCTGTAATATGGAGACCAGAATTGAGCTGCATAATCTAGGTGAGGCCTTACTAATGATGTATAAAGCTGCAGTATGACCTCTGGACTTCTATTGCTTACACTTCTTGATATAAATCCCAGTAATCTATTTGCCTTATTATGTACGCTTAGGCATTGCTGTCTTGGTTTAAGGTTGCTGCTTACCATAACCCCCAAGTCCTTTTTGCAATCTGTATGGCTAAGTTCTACATTATTTAACTTATAAGTGCTAGGGTTATGGACACTCCCGAGCTTCAGAACCTTGCATTTATCTACATTGAACTGCATCTGCCACTTTTCTGACCAAGAGTAGAGTTTGTCTAAATCCTCCTGAAGTTCCCTAACATCTACGTTTGAATCAATTATCCTACCTATCTTCGTGTCATCGGCGAATTTGCTCATATCACTAGTAATTCCTTCATCAAGATCATTGATATATATTATAAACAACAACGGGCCCAAGACTGATCCCTGTGGAACGCCACTTGTTACTGATCCCCACTCGAATTTAACCCCAAAACTCGGATTTAACCCACTTCAACAACCTCTACTAGTGGGAAAGGCTGGATTTGAGAGTGACCTGACCTCCCAACATCTGCGTTCTACTAGTGACCTACGTCTTCCCTCCTGGCGCTATATAAGAACATAACAACATAAGAACGAAGGAACACTGCAGAAGGCCTACTGGCCCATGCGAGGCAGGTCCAAGTCTCCTACCGGCTTAAGCCAATGCACCCAACCTAGTCAGGTCAGGTCACATTGACTTAAGGGAGGAACACGGCAACTGACCTGGTAGCACAAGCTATCAGGTCCAACTC